>NW_010267436.1:0-58841 GCF_000690775.1 Eurypyga helias
AGCCGGAGTTAAACCACAACATTCCCCCATGCTTGTGTTGATCCCTGCACAACAGCCATTTGTTCTTAGCCTCTTTTAGCAACTTACCATAAGAAAACAAACAGAAAAAATGGCAGTTCTGACTGGATGACTGGATGCATAGCTCATTGCAAACAACACTAATAGCCCTACGGAACATGCATGAATACCTTAAGATTTGTCTACTATATACCTTCCAAAAGTTAGCTCAGCAGATTTGATGCTTCATGCACTTGAATGCTTCCCAAGCTTTGTAATCAGAATACAGGAAAATGGCTTTTCAGTCTGAGACCCAAAATGGGACTTGGGCATCCCTAACTCCCATCCTCATGTGGCACTCATCTACATGTCTCAGTTTCCAGGCTACCTTTTTTTTTCCTGAAGATCTGCTTCAGTAATTCGTGACAGTTTTGAGCCCCTCAAGCATACTCCTTCCAGTATCAAAGACATAGCAGTTGTGTATACCTCTTGCTTGGGGCACTGTTCTCAGTTTGCACCTCTAGCTTCCTGCAAGGCGTAGACCTACTGCGGACACACACAGAACTACAACGGTGGGCTAGTTTCAGGAAGAAATGAGTTCCTCTTCTACACAGTGCTGGCCAGCCCACAGCAGGCGAGGGGTTTTTTTTATTCTGTGGTATGTCAGGCTCAGTGGTCAGGCTGATTGTGCACATGCACCATTTCAAGTTGGCCTAGGGTGACCCTTAAGGATTTTGCCTATCTTGATAGCTGAGTTGGTAGCTCCTTTTGTTAAGTCTTGGCACTGTTGTTAGCAGAGAAGCAGTATTTTGTTAGTGGATTGGGGTGGGGGGGTGTTCTCCCTTTTCTGGGGCTCTCAGGCTCAGGGAAAGCTCGCTGCTGTGGGACCTGGTTGTGAGTCAGTTGGCATGTGATGAGCTACTGTAACGTATGTTCTATTTTCTATTGTTTTAATTACTTATTAGTGGTAGTATTGTTAGTATCACTATAAGTTTCATTTATATTATTAAATATTTCTTATCTCAACTTTACAAGCTTTCCTTGTCTTTTTCTCCAACTTTCCTCCTGCACTGGAGGAGGGGAGAAGGGGATCGAGTAACTGAGTGGTACTTAATTGACAGATAAGGCTAAACCACAAGTGGGTAGTGTTATAGCATGAGGATAACATCACTTACAAACATAAGCTTTATCTAGTAGCAGCATTTATAATACAAACTTTAAAAATCTTTCTCAGATCTCCTCAGATGACAACTTATAATGAACATATCATCTCCAGCCAAAAGGGGGGGTCACTAGATTAGGGATGGCTAAAAATTTAGAGCCAAGGAAGGGAGCCAAACAAGTGTAGTGAAGTATAGACTACGAAGGCATTCAGGTCAGTTCAGAAACAGTGGAGGATGATTTGAGATGTGATTAATAGACTTTACATAACCAGATATTGAATAATATTCTGCATAAATATTACTACTTCTTTAGATACCTCCTGGCTGTAATGCAGGCCAAAATTCTGACTTTCCAGAACCATTTGGGGTGTTTTCTCTCAAGTTAGAATTCAAAACTGTTACATACAAGACACAGGTAAGGAAGTGTTTCTGCTTCTCGGTACACTTTAAAGCCCCCTGCTTCTTACTAAACACTGTACAACATAGTGAGTAGTATGTGGAATACTATGGGCAACTTCTAAACTGAATTTTTGTCTAAAGGAATTCTTCATATTGACTCTTTTGTTAGTACTCTATCTTCACATAAATGTCTAATATTTTTCTGTGCTAAAACAGGGATACATTATTGTTACACACTCCTTAATGAGAGGTGTCTCTCTTTTTAGTCATGATCCAGTATGTGAACTATGTCATTATGCTGTTTGGCAGCCAAGTAAAATGGCATCTCTGTCATTTCAACCAATTTGCAAACTTTCCCAGCAAAAGCTCTCCAATATGAAAGTCCCTGGGAGAGCAACTGGCAGTTTCCAGTGACTACAGAGATAGACCTGTAGTCTGTGCCTACATGCACTGGTGCCAGAACTGGGATGCAGAAAGCACATCTCAGTTATGCATAAATTAGTAGCAAAGTCAGATTTGAGTTTCAACACCTTTCCCCATCACAAGCCTGGCTCTACCCGATTCCCAGTCCTGTCAAGGAGGCTGTTTGGTCTTCCAGGATGTTTCTTAATAAATAAATATATAATCATACCAAGCTCCAGAACAGATTCATACATTCCATAGGCAATAAGATAACACCCCAATTCTGTCTGAGTTCACCCCTCCACAGGTGTGCAAAGGCACTCACACAGCTATGTTCTTGTCACCTCTTGCTCTCCAGCTCTTTAGGCCAACGAAACCATATGCTACAATATTAAGAGCAGGGCATCACACACGTAAAATCAAGTTTAGTAGTTCGATTTTAGATAAGAGCTAGTGAATTAGTATGACAAAGATTCCCCTCAAGTGCAAGCCATGCGGACAAAATATTTCTCTTACAGGAAAAAAGGAAAACTGCAAAACAAACCACCACCCCCTTTGCGCTAAAAGAGTACTTTGCTAAAAAAGTCTTTTCTCCCATATATAATTTAATTTCCAAGCCATATATGAAAGTGTCCAGACTTGACTGACTGACAAGCTTCTGATGCTTGTCCTAAATGCCTCCTAAATGCCTTCTTTCTTTCTGAGCTCCTGCAGACAAGCACAGAAGGGCTATGTTGGATTTCTTGAGGAGCTCAGCATGCTTTCAAGACTCTGTAGAAAATACAAAATACATGCGGCCAGAGATATCAACATGAAGCCACTGGCCTAATAATACCACTCAACCACAGTAACTCTCCCTGTGAAAAGCCCAATAAGAAATGAAGGGAACCTTAAAGCAAGCAGTTAATTCTTTGGTTGAAAACAAGTCTTCACAAGTACTGAGCCAGAAATAAAACAGGTCTCTAACTTTTCCCACTTAGACATTTCCTTATCTTGTTTTTCTCTATTTTAGGCATTCTAAAATGACAGGCTGAAAACTTAAGGCCAATACCTATTCTTTAATTTGTGATAAAGATCACGTAAGCATCTACAGATGTCTAAAAGAACCAAGCCCTCACAACATGCTTCACACCTGGTGAGTATAACTAATGCTTCCCATAGAGTGCTCTTCAGAAAAGCATCTCTTGCTTATATAAATAAGAGTGAAGATTTAAATCTGTTGTTGAAGAGAACAAATAGGATGCTTTAAAAGTTAAAGAATCCAATCATCTGCTCAAGTACTTGAACCTAAATAGTTCTGGCTGTCAAACAACATAATTAAAACCTACCTGAAAGAAAGTCAACAGGTTGTATACCAAGGAAAAAAACCACATCACTAAGGAATGCACATCTTCTGGAAATTAGGAAAAGAATATGCATAGGTCAGTCAATAAGGTATTAAGTTCTCGGGTTTAGACACTGCTTGTAGAAGCATGTGGCACAGTGTTGCAGATTCAGAGACTTGCATACTGCAGGGGGAAGTGGGGCTGGAACAGAAGGGAAGGCATCTGCTTCAATACTCAAACAAGCCATAGTGTTGTCCAAAAATTAGATTTCAATGTCAAATTAATTTGATATTTCCTAATTTCCTCACACAAATAAAAATTTGCACTCCCACATCATCTGTCCTTACTGTGTTTCCTGGTCTACTGCAAAGGCCAACTGTTTGAAGGACAACAGGAAAAATAACAGTGGGATGTGACTGGAGCTACATTCTTCCTCTGCCAGTCATCTTAATTGTAGAAGAGAAAAGAAAAACTGGCTTTTTTGATGTGTTACATTGTGAAATTTAGAAGCGCTCCATTTCGAGTATTTGTCAAAAGTTCTGCCTCATTACTGTGATGTTTCTTGCCTTCTAAGATACAATAAATGCACCTGAGTTTTGACTGGCTGAAAGCAAACAGTAAACGACCAGTACACAAAAGCACCGCCTGAGATCTTAAGTGAGAAAGTGTTGTAACTGAGTTGAAGAGTATGTGAACATTTGGCCTTATTTCTTTCCCCTGCTAAATGCAAGAAGATAATGTTTCAACCCCCTACTAAGTTACTAATTAGTTCACTTAGGTAGCAATCACTTATCAAGCAATTTTTCCTATTTATAAATTCATTTCTTTAAAACTGGCTATTTAATTCACTGGCAAAACTAATAAGGTCTTGGATCATATCATCAGTGCCAGATGTAGTCCAATTCATAAAATTTCTTGGAACAAATCAAACACTCTTCTTACTGCCCATCTGACTCAAGCTGATCTCATGTTTCCATTCATGTTTTCATTCTGAAGGTAACATAACAGCACTCAGTCTGCTCTTATATAAATTAACAGGACATTTCTGATCTCTGGTGGAATCCCAAATTATGCATTGCTGCAGCAGGTAAAATTGTTAACAATTTGTGAAGCAGCTATACAAGCAATCCCCTGGAAGGAGGGAACTGAATTTCCACCTTTGCATGGCTGCGGCCTCCCAGCTGAAGCTGCGTTCATGTTCCAGGGCCAGGCTGATCAAAAGGAACTCCTCTCCTCCTCTTCAGGCAGAACTTGCTCTCTGCGTGGCTGATATGCCTTTAGTAGCATATCGCAGTGATTTACAGGCATATTGCAGGAACACAGAGTCAGTCGAACCTGTGCTGCAGCTCAACTAAGTTGCTTGAAGCTGAATAAACACGCACGTTCACGCAAAAAAAAAAAAAAAAAAGAAAAAATCTCTTTGCAGGCAAAACCACAATGTTTAGACAGAAACATAAACATGAGCTGAAGAGCCTTCCCTAACCAGAGCAAAGTATTCAGTGCAGAAATAAGCGTTACTGCACTGAAAGTGGACATTTTTTCACTATTTTGTGTCACGCAGAGAAAATCTCTCAATATTACTTCTAAAATCGGCAATCGACAGTGAACAGCGAGCTGTTTATTCAGAAAGTCAAAAGGCCTTTCTGAAGTTCACTGAAAACTGACATCAACAACCGTCTGAGCAAGAGCAATCTCTCAGGTAAAGATTTTACATTTCTCCCCTCCCATACTCTACCTTTCTCCCACGGCTTTTGATGCAGGCTTGGGCCTCTGTCTCCTTCCTTTGGCACCAGCCTGTCACAGACAGCCCCAATGTCGCTTGCTCAGCAGCCCAACACTTTCATCTCAGCGTGCTTTCTCACATATGTTGCAGGTGTGAGAAGCAGAGGAGCTGCCTGTGCCTACTGTCAGTTGAGAGATAAAAGGAATGGGCCCCAGCTGCCAAGCCAAGAAAGAAATAGTGATTTCTGGCTCTGGGACAGGAATTTGGGAGGGAAAGCACCCCTTCCTACAGCACTGCCTGCCAGCCAGCCCCAGCCTTGCTGTGCTCTGCAGGAGCAGCAGCCTCTTTCTCCAAAAAGCTGAATCCGTGGCTCAGGACACACACAGCTTCTAACAGAGCCTTAGGAGTTCCCATTTCACAAATACCTCTGCTCCCTACAAACAGGCCATATGCACCCTCAAACATACGGCCTAGCAGAGATACTGGTCCAGCTACACTACAGCCGCATGAATATGGGATTTGATCCAGCTAATTAACCCTGACTGACAACCAGAATAATTAGCCTTGCCTCCAAGGAGGACTACTTTGGCCAAGCACCACTTTGTTGGGGCATAGCTATCCTGCTCTGGTCCCAGGGCTAGTTCTGGTCTAGCTCTGTTACATAGCTGGAGAAGTCCTTGGTAAGGAGCTGAAGAAGGATAAAAAAGGCACAAGAAGATGCCCTGTACTCATTTATCACACTTACCAGAAAAACAGTGTGCACCTAACCATGATGACAAAAAAAAACCCCACCTGTTTTTTCTCAAACATACAAATGGGAAGTTTCCAAAAATGCTTAAATTCTTATTTTTAATCCAGAGAAAATTTCAGAAATGCTAAGATTCCATTTCATAACAATCTTTTTAGAAATTGGAAATCGCATGTAACGTTACCCTAGAGAAGTCCTCCTGTTTGTTCCACTTAAGGAGTACTAGCTGACATTTCTTCCTGGTGCTTTGGTCAGAGCAGCATTCCAGCTGCTTCCATTGCCTACAACAGATTAAGAAGCCAGACACTTGGCAGAGGTGCACAGAGAGAGACTTGAGGCAAAGGTCACAAGCTGAAACAAGAGAAATGCCATCTGGGTACAAGGGTGGAAAATCTGCTACTGGGAGTAGTAACGCATTGATAAAGGCTGCCTGGAGATGCCATGGGATCTCCCTCTGCAGGGACGTTCATGCTTAATTGGCATGGGCTGAGCAGCCTGAGCTACCCGTAATGTTAGAGCGCTGTTTTGGACAGTTCATCGGATTTAAATGACCTCAACAGGTTCCCTCCAGCTTACTCTGTGCATCAAATATGGCCCATTACAACAATTTCAATCCTGTCTGCTGTACTTTATTCTTCAAATCATTCTAGGCAGCTTTTGCTTTATATTAACTAAAGCATCTTATCACTTCGTACCCCTGGTGGCTGAAATGAGGAAGGCTGATGTTTTCTCAAAATGGATTGTGTAAACTATAAAACTGAAAAGACAATTGCCAGTACCTACATGAAATTTCAAACAAAAAGTTTTCTAACAACATTTCAAAATATTTCCAATTTAATAAGAAATTTCTGAAATAATCATTTTATATAGCATATCAATAAATTCCAAATGTCAATGCTTTCCAAATTTGAACACCTCTAATTTTAATTCCCATCGTGTAACTAAAAACTACAACAAAGCATTGAAAGGATTAATGATATATAATAAGACTTCAACAGGTTTGGAAAATAACTTTCAAATTATTAAAATGTTTTCATTATGATTGTTGTTATATAACAATATACTGTCATAAAGTAATTCAGAGAAATAATAAAGTTAGCACTTAATTATTTTTTAAAAATCCTTATTTACTGTGTAAATATACTTCCAGTATTACATATTAGAAATTTCCCCTTTAAGCCTCTTGCAGATATACTCCTTCCTCACTGCTAGGAAATACTTGACTGATATTCGCTGTGTTTGCCCATGCTCAGACCAATTCAGGTCAGACTAGCAACTCACGGCCTGTCCTGCACTTGCAAGTTGTACTCCACTGACAGACAGATGCTTAGCTAGGGCAAGCCAGCTTTGTACCCCTGAATTCCTTCACATAAAACAACTGACAGTCCTACTGTGTTTCGTTAGCTTTGTGGCAGTGGCCCTTTCCATCACCATGACCTTCTCTCCTGTTTATAGCTTATCACTGAGATTTGGGTTTGGTCTTCTTTCCATTAAAATGTGTTTTATAATTCACTCCTTCAATCAGTATTTTGTGCAGCTGGCAGCCCTAGAACTCTTTCTGGCACACACAAAAGATTGGGAGTTTTGGGTGTAGTCTTCCCCATCTATTGATGCTACCAATCATCTATATTAGGCGATATTAATGCAAAAAGTTGCCACAGGAAAAATAAATACACACTATTTAGGACCTCGCAGACTCTAAGGAAGAAGCTTGTGTATAAGCAATGATGTCTCCATAGATTTTGTTTCTTTCTAGCAGACGCTCACACACATGCTCACACCAAACTGCATCCTGCATTATCATTTCACCCATCAGATTTCTGAGCAGCAAAGAACAAATATTTCTGTGCTTCTGAAGTAGCCAAGAACCCACTTTGTGAAGTCAATAAGGTGTACATTTGTCAGGGACTGAGGTTGTAGCTTTTCTTTCCAAGAACTATAATTTTAAATGCAAGCCTTACTACATGACTTCCATAAAAGTATAAATGGAGAAGAAATACTCAGAATGACTGTGATCAGTCTTGTTAGGATAGGACAGGGGTCACAGCTCAGTCTTATTGTCTCCACTTAGTTTGTCTCCAATAAACTTTTTTCCTTTACCTCATATTTGGCATGTTGTTGGGGAAAAAAAAATAACATTCAAAGCTTTGGTTTCTTCCTGCTTCCTTTTCATCTTTAAAATGTTGAAAACTCAGGTATTATCTTTGCATACACCACTATTCACCTTGATGAATATAATCTCTTCAATGTATTAATGGTTAGCAGTGCATATAAATTAGCATTTATAAAAATCAATTACATTGTCTTATAAGACAGAGGAGGAACCAAGACCTTCATCACTGGATCATTCGTATTTATCTGTTAATTATAAAAATTAATTGTCCTTTCTTATCAGATTAATTTGCATAAATTGCTTAAGTTTAATGTTTAACAGGTTTTAATATCAGAATACAATTATTCTTTAAACATTCTTTCCTGAAATATTCACTATTAATTCTAGCTTTAAAATCAGAAGCTCTGATAATTGACCTTGGCTTCTCCTTGGCTCATCATCATCTGTCCATTGAGGTCACTTATCTCTCAGTTATGCATGCTTTGTGACTTTTTATTACTGATGTGCTCAGTTTTAATTGCACTTTATAGTCTGTCAGATTTCTCTGAATTTTGACTTAAAGCAGAATATTATGCAGGATTCCACAAAAGTGGACTTTTTATAGTATATTCATCCTCTTAGAATACCTACACATAACAACACAGTGGGTGACAGGACTCTCGCTATCTGACATATCTGGACTATTAAGTAGAGCTATTTCTATCCTGGTGAGGAAAACCTTGACTCCATTGATGACTAAGGAAGTATGAAAGGTACGTAAGGTCCCAGGTAGCATTGGAGGGGAGGGGGAAAAAAAAAAAAAAGTGTTAACCAGGTATTGTGTTTGTCAGGTCCTCCAGCCTCTTCTTCATAACTGACCAGACATCTCCAACTGCCCTTTTCACAAGCTTCTCCTTTAGAGATCGTGGTTTATTGAGACCAGGAGGTAATGAAATAAGAGAAAAGATGGCTAAGACCAAAACCAGACAGATGTATTCAGTTTAATTTGGCTGACTTGAATGTAAAGATTTTTTGAAAATTGCATCACAGAGGTGAAAACAAGTGGTTTTTCTCCTCTGTGAGATCATTCACTAAGCCTCACATACAGGGTTTTACTGTACTGGATTTTTCTTACAGTTCAAATTATTCATATTATGCAGTTAAAATCGTATTTTAGATATTATCAGATATGCTTCCAAGGAGAGAGACCAATATTTAAAAACACTAAACAAGTCTCTCATATTGCCTACAGCTGCTATTATTAAAATGCTAGAGTTGCCTCAGGTCAATAGCTTCTGCTTTCAGTGCACATTTCTCTTAATGAGTGAGCCTAGTAGGGAAACACTGAATCCAATATGTACTTGAAACTACCACTATCTCCTGTGACTTGCTGGTGCTCCTTAGCTGATTCAAACCTATTGCACTCTTGAATGAGAAGTATTACTGACCTATTTCCAACCTATTGCTGGCACCAGTTTCCTGGGAAGTTTAGTTTCTGAATTCAAGTGAGTTAATGTCAGTACACGTGATTTGGTATATCTCTATCATAATTTATCTGCCCAAGAGCACACAGCTTATGACTCCTACATGCATATCTGATGAGGAGCCTAAGGAGGAGTGGTTGGATGACTATTAGATAACACAAAGTGGAAGTAATAGCAAATAGCTGCAAATTGTCAGTGCTTCCTCACAGTCCTACAGGTGCCTCTAACTAAAGAAATGCATTGATCAGTTGTAATCAAGTCTATCATCTTGCTAATAACTCTAGGCTGCTTCTTGAGCCATAGAAGGAGACCAATACCTGCTACTGACCTGGAGAGTGCTGTAATTTTTTTCCTGCATGCTACAATTACCCATTTCATCCCAATGCCAGATTGCTAGAATGTGCTTCACTTGAACAACACCTTGATGCCTGATTTACTAGATGGACATCTTTTATACAAATACATTAACCATTCTGATTTACATTTAAAAGATGGATGGTAGTATCTTGGGCATGTCATTCTTTCATAGTCTCATCTTGGGAGAAGAGCCTGAAGCAAGAAGCGTTCCCCTCTGCCACCTAAGATGCTCTGCAGAAATACTAAAGATTTTGCTACAAGCAAAATTCTGCAGAAGACAGTCCTCCACATATGGCGACCAGAAACACAGCAGGGAAGTGGTGCCTTGCACGTGTGCTGGACCCTCTCCAACTGGGGATTCCAGCTGGGCTCTTGCCGTACTTGAGAGTTGCTCTTCCTCTGCTGCTCACATCCCCTGGCCACAGCTCTCCCTAGGAGCACACATTAGCAGTGCTTCCCAAGCCAACGCAGGAACAAACAACAATATACAGATACTTGCGGTTTCAGCATCTGCTACATCACGAAGCAAGAGTTAAAACCCTTAACAATAGCTCCACCCATATTAATAACTATAATATACTCCCTTTTTGTGCAATGTGAACATTAAGATGTCACAGAAATCTGCAGACTATCAGAGCTTATTTTAAAGGCAGTTTTCTGTTACTCTCGCCCTCTATTTGGTTTCCTTGCGAGGAAATTAATCTATCCACATGGCATGGTTTAGCCCTGTCGGGCAATTAAGCATCAAGAGTCACTCAATCACTCCACCCCTCACCCCCAACTCCCAGCAAGGAAGGGTCTGAGGAAAACAAGAGAGGCTCATAAAAGTTAAGATAAGAATTATTTAATTATATAAATGAAACTTATGGAGTTACTAAAAGTGCTATTGCTAATAAGTAATTAAAATAACAGAAAAATAGAACAAATTATACAGGATCTCACCACCCATGGACGGACACAGCCAGGTTCCAGGCAAGGCAAAAAAATAAAACCAAAACCCCGAGGAGAAAACCCGCTCCCTGAGCCGGGAGCTGAGGGCAGCGGGAAAGAAAACCTTCAACTGCCCCTTCCCAGGGCAGTCTGACTGACAAAAAGACGCTAACCGTCTGCTAATCACCCGACACGAGGTCCGGACAAAGACTGCCCCCGAGAGAGGAAACAAACAAACAAACAAACAAAAAAAACCACCCACCAAAACACGCTGCCGGCAAAAAACCGCTCTGACGGCCGGAAGCTCCGGGGCGACCCCACACACCTTCCGTGTCCAGCCTCGGCAAGCTTTCTCCTGGCCCGCTCCCAGCGCTGTATTATGGAATGAAACAAAATCTTATAGACTGGCCCTAGGAGAGCAGCTCATCGCTGCCTGGGACCAGGACTCCACGACACGATTGTATTCCAGGCGGATATATTATCGCTATCCACCAACACCAAGCACGTGGCAGCACGCCATTGAAACACCCGCATACTACATAATTGTGGTCAGCTTACAGACTGCTTATCTACGGCAAATCGAATCCTACCCTGAATCACACACTGCAAGGTGATAGCCAGTCTCTTAAGCTGCAGGCAGCATAAGTTGTTTCAGGTAACTGTATGTGATACTGCTGGGCTTTTGTATACAAAGTTCACCTAGCAGAAAGTGTTTTTATGGTTACATTTTCTGTGATTCTGGGTACTGGCCAGCTAAGGCTGAAGCAGTTAGTGGTAGCAAAATGACGGTGGGCAGAGAGAATAACCCAAGTGCTGTATTCTGTCCATGTTCCCTATGATTTCATGAGCCCTTTGTCAAAGCTGTCACATACAATGTTTTTCTCAGACTACAGATTTTCTTTCTATCTCAGAGAAACTCATTCAGCAGGCTTTTCAGCTGCACAGCTCAATGCCTGTAATTTAGTTAAAAGGAAAAAAAAAAGAAGTCAAGGAGAGAATCTGTAACACTGAAATGTTTGGCTCTTTTCGTGGCTCAGATCCTTCAAATCTAAGTTGTCCAGGCTGCCTCCTCTAGGAGGAGAGTATTCAGTCTTTTCTCCTCTCCAAAATACCTCCTGAGCCTGTTGTTGGAGTCTCACTGTTGCCATTGTGGCCTGCATGACGAGTTGCAAAGGTACCTCGCTTCTACTGACATATTTATCTCCCTCCATCTATTCCCACTTTTTCATTCGTCTTCTCTGACATCCCTACATGGATGTCCAGGGACAGCTGAAACTGAAAGGATACTTCTAGTCAAACTGCAAACATTTCCCCCCTTCCCCGTTTTCTTTTCACATCGACCAACTCCTTCTGCATGTCCTTTCAGACCAGGCTACCCGAGCTGTTGCCAAGATATTAAACCGCATTGTCATTCTAACTTTGCAATGACTTGTCAGTGCTGCTGGAAACAATGTCTGCCAAAATAATTTTTCTTCATCACTGCAACAATTATGTCATCCCCAACCTCATCCCTTTAAGTCCTTTTATTGATTGTCTTCTATCTTCAGTTGTGAGCTGAAGTATCATATACTCAAAGCAGCCACGAAGATGGAAAGCTACTCTGTTTGTAGAGTTAGCACAGAAGAAAACACGCTCATATAATCCCACAACTTTCTCCCTCCCAAAACTTGTGCACTGATGTCATTAATCAGGACTGTAACCACTTTGAAGAACTACACTATGTATAGCAGTCAGGGTCCAGCCCTGCTTCATATATCTGAGCATGACCACTGACACAATTGTGCTGATGATTGTGCTGACAATGAAGGATAATTGCTCCTGATTTCTTAAGGATTTTTTATTCTTCATGAATAATACACCAAAGAATATCTGTTAGATCTGCTGAGAAGTCTGGCATTGTTTTCAGCTGTTGGCATGAGAAGCCAACCTTCCAAACTTTCATCATGACAATTAAAACTTCTATGAACACTTTTCAAGAGTTAGAGTGGGGTAAGTCTCTGGAAAAACTAGACCCAGGTGACTTTAGCTCTAGACTGCAGAAGACAGAGGTCTTACTCCATTGCCAGAACTGTAACACTAGTTCTCAAATTCCTTTGCAGTCAACCAGATTGCATGCATGTGAGTATAACGCAGGATGAACAAGTTTAATGCTGAAAGCATGCTTTACTAGTCTCAATTCTAAGTTTTTCCCTATTTCCTATGGAACATACAAACAAATACCAAATCCTTTTTGGGATTGTGTGGAGCCCCAGCTGTTACATTATGGAGAAAAAAAAAAATCTGTGCTGACATCTAAAAAACTGAGGCCAAGTTTGTTTTCTTAGCTTTACGTTTATATGACAGAATACTCTCATACTCTCTTTTCCTGGAGTACAAGCAGGTTTCATGTTTCCTCTGTGTATAATAAAAATAGTTACCCTCTGGCCAACTCAGATTGTTGTTTCTGAAAATTGTTTTTCTCTCTGGTTACATTGGGCAATGTAATTATATAAATTGCAAGAGCACTATCTGAACAAAACCTGGGATATCAAACCTGTCCACTCACAGATTTCCTAGACAGTCAGGGGCTGTAACAAAGCTTTCTATCTTTTCGTTTGCATAACAAGCCAATAAAAGTGCAGTCACTGAAAGAACCAGTTTATGTTGTTGATACATGTACACTTTAAAACCCAGTAACCCAGTTGCTATGAGGAACTTTAGTATTTAATATGCAGATTAAGTGCATATTTTAAAAAATCATGCATGCATGCAACTCAAAGCAGCAAAGCATACTTTGCCTTAACACAAGGTCCCTGTCATGTCATAAGGATGAAGCAAGGAAAACAGCATTCCTTGGTGAGTTTGTAATCCTTACAGCTGGGGGATATAAGAACCTTGCTAGATCACAAGGAAAGTTTACATTCCTAGCAAAGAAAACCATTGGCAAGAGAGTTACAGACAAGACACTTAGAACGGGTGACAACGGCACCCTTGCAGTGTGTAAAACTGCACCCTGCTCTAGGAAGGCAGGCACAGAAAACAAGAGGCAGAGGAAAATCCAGAAAAAGTATCTACATCTTGCTTAAAAGCAGATAATAATTGTATCAAGAAAACTGGGGCAACAAAGTCACACTCTGCCACTTCTCATATCTCACCGCAGCAGGGACTCACATGACCTGTGAAGAAAGGTCATGGTAAGGTATTCTGATAGATGGGATACTTCTGATTTTTTTGACCTCCTCTGGTCAAAAAAACCCCTCAGCTGCCCCTATGTAGAGCACCTCTACTTAGCAGCAAGCAAAAAAGACACCTTGTTCCTACTCTTAGCAGTTACATGTCTAACTAAAACTTTGATCACTGTGCTCCGGAATATATCTAACCAATGCTGATTCTCTACACTCATGCACTGTATAAAACTTCTGAGTAGAAAAGACGAAGACCTACACGCTGCTGCATGTACCTCCTTTTCTTAAACCACTTAGAAATAATTGGTCTAACATTTCAAAGAATCCCACCCCAGGCTTCAGAGAAAGGCAGATGAATCTTATACATCGTGTTCTTAAATTTAAGAAACATGATTTGATTGAGATAGCTCTGCTTTTTGATTAAAGTAAAAAAAAGTGAAGCAGACCCTCTTAATACAGAACTTGTCACTTCACAATGCATACAATACTTTAACACTGTATGCTCAGCACACGCAAGGTAGCAAGCGTTTCATATTAATGCTGTATTCATAATGGTATATCTGAACTGCACAAACAATAGATGATTGAGTAAAAAATGAAACAAAATAAACACATTTCTCCAGTAAGCAGAATTTGAATAGAAGGATTAAAAGGGGTCTAAAGTTAGTTGTTATAATCCTCTCTTTGCAAAAATATCAGGTGATAAGCCAGATAATAACTTTCCTGGGGTGTATCACACCAGTGACTTCAAAAAACTTAAAGCGATTAAGAGCATCCAACAGCATTGAAGTTTTGACACCTTAAAATAAATATTTGGACTTGATTGTCCTTCATAATGCCTAAACACTTAAGGACAGGTTAAAAGTATTAAGGCTCCTACCTCTACAGAAATTTTATTGATTTCAGTGGACCCTTAGGTACAAGAGTAGAAATCATATGTGAACCTGAGCCTTAGCCTGTCACTACTCCATGGCACCTACAATTTCCTTACATTCTTTTTGATCATAAATGGAATGTTGCATATAATGCAGAATGAGAAGAATAGAAAAGGAAATAAGTTGTGTGGATTATGGGTGGAGGGTTACCTTTTCTTTTTTCTGGTGGTGTTTTTTAATAAATTTTTTTTAAAAATTAAGGTCTCATAATAGAGATTACTATTGCCAAGGATGTGAATAGAAGGAAAAGACATTAGATTACATGATGGGATTGTTTAAAGTCAAGACAGAAACTAGGTTAACCACAGGCAACCTTTCAAGCAACTACATGGTCTAAGCACTGAAGACCAGTAATTTTGGATTTAACACCCACGGGGAAAAAAAGAGACTGTGAAAGACTACTTGCACATCCCATTTAAGTGTGAGACTTAACTGAAGACACTAAGGTCTCTGTCAAAATTAGTGACACCCGAGAAGTTGCATTTTCCATTAGCCACAGGAAAAGCCTTTCAGCCGTATTGAATGGCAATATCAATTATACATGTTTGGGTGAGGCAGCTTCATTTGTCATTTATCAATCTGGTTTCCTCTTTACAAACACCCCTCTTATCCAAGTGTTCAGAAAGTTACTTTTAAAAACACTTTCATAGTTTCAGAGGTGCATGCTAGGTTTACGACTTTCATCCAAGACAGTAATTTTAAACTGATGAACCTTTAGCTATGAGGGTCTAAAGGTCATTTAGGGAATGTTGCTTTCCATGTAATCAATTCTCACCATAAACTCAACTTCTATGCAGTTGATTTACTTCTGCGCATAACCAATCAGTTCCTTTCCTGTCAGAAAATATTTTTATTTTATTTCTGTCATCCTCAAACCTCATTGGCTTCTTGGGCCAGAAATTATTTTCTTAGATGTATTCAGTCTTTCCTTTCTCTGCTGTCACTACTTCAAATATTGAAATCATTTTCCAGTTGGGTAATTTAGCACATTCCCAGGGATTCCTCCAGCACACTGCTGTCTAGCAAAAACACCAAGGAGGGTGGTAAATTCTGAAGATCTGTGGTGCTTGTATTATCACCTTCTATCACTCTTCCCAATTCACTAGCAATGTTTTTGCCATTCCTGACAGGGAATTTATTGCCTTAGTGCTGTGTTGCAGCTTCAAAGATCTGAAAAGCAACTTCATGTTTTAGAAAAATATGTTCCCCTGTTATGTGGAGCTTGAATGATCTAGGTTCAGGTTTTTCATTACTCATGTCACTGAAATATAATTCTAACTCAATGGAAGTGTCTAGTAATCAAATTCAAGGGGAAAAAAAAGTCTTGAAGTTCCAGTTCTATTTCTACTTCACATCTTATTCAGTAGGATTTTTAACTAAACATTTTGACATGTAGTGATTTACATCTAACTTAAACAAAACCCACAAAATATTAAATAACCAGAATGGTGTTGCAGCAGTTTCTTATGATCCAAGGCGCATGAGCAATTCTGACTCTTCTGTGATGGAATTCACCACACAACCTGAGCTGTCTCTTGTGGCAGACAGGTATATACTTTGTTCTTCTCTATCCCAACAGGATCAGAAAGAGGTCCCAGACCTCTACTTCTAAACCTTTTATCAGCTTCAATCCATAACTCATGCTTGATCTTCGTTCTGCAGACTAAAGTTTGCCAAGCACAGTGTTGCTCATGCTATTTCCATGTTCTCATCACATTCATTAACACTTTAAACAAAGAAAAAAATGGGATTATTAATGCTTTGTTCTGGAAACAGAATGAGCTCTTGTGCTTTTAAAGGAAGGAGGAGTCCTCGGGTTCTCACTTCACTCATCTGCCAGCTGGCCCTTGGAGCCTCTGCCCACCCTTACATGGCAATCACATTACTTGGTACTGAAGACCTATTCTTACCCTAATGCAAATTCTGCTGCTCCTAGTGACATCCAGCAATGGCAGCTCTGTCAGAAAATCTCAAAATACTCACAGTCGCAGAGCAGCAGGGGCTGTTCTACCCCAACTGACTTAAAAAACTTAAAAGTTGGGAAAATGAAGGTGGATGGGAAGAGAATCAGGTTACCTATTCCACTCCTGACTGAAGTACAGCCTGAAGTTCCAACCATTAGAATCATAGATCACAGAATGGTTTAGGTTCGAAGGGACCTTAAAGATCATCTAGTTCCAACCCCACTGCCATGGGCAGGGACACCCTCCTCTAGACCAGGTTGCTCAAAGCCTCATCCAGCCTGGCCTTGAACACTTCCAGGGATCGGGCATCCACTGCTTCTCTGGTCAACCTGTTCCAGTGCTTCACCATCCTCTCCATGAAGAATTTCTGCCTTATATCTAGCCTAAACTTCCCATCTTTCATAGAATTATAGAATGGTTTGGGTTGGAAGGGACCTTAGAGATCATCCAGTTCCGACCCCTCTGCCACGGGCAGAGACACCTTCCACTAGACCAGGTTGCTCATTCATGTGTACTTGTTCAGTACATATGAAAAAGGAACTGATTTAACAGAATGGCTTTTTTTTTTCTAAAGAGCATGAGCCCTTGTTCATGAAAAATTATTTCTTTTTAACGATCGCTTTAAAGTCAGATGCTTTTCACCATTTTCATTTGCTTCGTAATTACACTCTAATCTTTTGTTTTACAAGAAAAACTTTCTGTAAGACTGGAAGAACAATTACTACAGCTCCCCAAAACTCATCTGAATTAAAAAAAAAAAAAAAGTAATTTTAAGCATTTCATTAAACAAAGTAAAAACCGTGAGAACTAACAAGCAACACTGCACCACATGATGCAAATACAGCGGCAGTGCCCATGGTGGCAAGTGACAGCAGGAAAGCTGTGTGGCTTTCAATTTAAACCCATTAGGCTGAACAAGCCACACTCTCTCAGCCTTTCTTCATAGGAGAGGTGCTCCAGCTTCCTGATCATCTTCGTGGCCTCCTCTGGACTCACTCCAACTGGTCAATATCTTTCTTATGCTGGGGTCCCAGAGCTGGACACAGTACTCCAGGTGGGGTCTGACAAGGGCAGAGTAGAGGGAGAAAATCACCTCCCTCGACGTGCTGGTTGTGCTTCTCTGGATACAGCCCAGGATACGGTTGGCTTTCTGGGCTGCCAGCACACACTGCCGGCTCATGTCCACCTTTTCATCCACCGTTACCCACAAGTCCTTCTCCTCAGGGCTGATCTCAAACCATTCTCTGCCCAGCGTGTACTTGTACTTGGATAGAAGACGTCTATCCATTCTTCTCCTGTGTCCTTCACAGGCAGAGTCATTACTTCTAGATGCAAGATCTCTCCTTCCCTCTCACTACAAGAGACTAATGCAACTTGAACCCTGTATCTCAGACTTTTCAGGAAAGCATCCATATCACATGGTGTTGCAAGAGTCTTCAATTTGCCTAACTTGCTATTTTCTGCACACAGGACATTTTGTGCCAATTAAAATCAAATGAAGTCTCACAGAATATCCTACTAGCTACTTCTCAGGTCCAAACAGCTTGATTCCCCTCACATGGCATCAGACCACTCCATACATACGGAGTACAATATTGATATATTGACTGAATGCAGGACAGTGCTTTTCACTCTCTCCTCAGCTCAAAAATAAATCCTCTAGAAGATGCAGTGAGTTTGGTGGCATTTCTTCCACTCTGCATTCAAATCTCCTCAGTGTGATAAAATAACCACTCCTCTTCCCAGTGCTGTATGGAGGCTTGAGCTAAGGAGCAGTTTCTGTTAAGCTCATTTATACCTTTCTTTCTCCTTTTGCTCAGAGGAGTTCTCAGTAGTATATAGCTATTTGGAGGTCAAATCAATTAGTGTAGTCTAGGGTACCATTTCTGGACTGCAAGCAAGAACACTTTCAGTTTAACAAGACTTAATAGAGGTTGTTAAGGGTGTCTGACATTTTTTGACCTTTGCTCTTCTATTTCAGAGTTTGAATAGGTCTGATTTAATTAGGCAAAAACAGTATAAGAACGGATGCAAGTGCAAAGGCTCAGGAAAATACACGTATAGGAAAAGTTACTAGTTCGATAACTTCAAACTGCAGCCAAATAAATCATGGTTCACATTGATAAGAGGACACAGAGCCAACAGGAGAACTTTAGCTGGTTAGAAAACATGAAGAAATCATTCTAGCACTGTAACTTTGAGGACATAGACAACCCCCGCCACTACTTTACTTTCTCAAATTAAGGTTAGGAGAAGTCTAAATGTGGACCCATTCTATAATTTTAATTTTTTTTTTTTTAAATATCTTTGGAAATGTCCACTCAGAAGCACAACAGTTTTTTATTTGCCTGGCCATCTCTGCTCTCTACGCTGGGGATTATTTTCCTTCTGAAGGGGGAAGCCTTTCCTCCAAAGGGAGAAAGGGCAGATAAAATCATCAGAAGTGTTCCCAGACTAGCAGAAAGCCTTGGGGTCCCACATGTAATCTCTCTCCAATATGACTTGGAGCCTGAAAAACAGACACTGACATCATGTTAATATGCATTTTCTGAAGCTGGTAACTCGGATAAGAACCAGCTAAGGGCGAAGGGTTAAAAAACCCTGTCTTTTTCTCACTGAGTTCATTGTTCCTTTTTGGATTGTTAAGTGGGTAGTTTACTCCCAAATGTCATGTTTAGCTCTCATTTAGAATGGGTACACTCTGTCATGACCCTGATTTTTATTATTTTCACCTGGTCTACTTTCACACATTATTACTACTTTCATTGTGTCAACTCCTAAAAATAAAGGGACATGGACATTAAAAAAAAAAAAAAATCCTGCTCTATGCCTATGGAGAGCCCCTTAACTTTCATAATGTCAAAGCTTTGATAGGAAAACTATACTTATTGTAAGCCTAGGTTATTCCAACAAATGTAAACAAGACATTGCAACTTGTAAAGCTTACTAACCAGGAGTCTACATCCCACCATTAAATGGCATATTTATCTGCATTACTGACAGGACATCCTTTATAAGAACACTCTTTTGTAATATTAAGGTCAAGATCTTGGGAAAGAAAAATAAATCATAAACAGAGTTATAGTATTATTTTCAACAGCTTTCTAGAAATCATTGTTTGAGCTGTAGGATTGAATTTTCTAACCTAATGACACTCCTGTCTCCCAGACCTAAGATGTAGGTGTGCTGCTTTACAGCATAAAGCATGCAAAATACATTGCAGCAAACTTGTCCAGGTAGGGATGGACAGATGCACATACAGGTACAGATGGAGCTGGAGTTGATGTAATCAGTGCTGGCAAGAATAAAACTACTCAAGACATCAGTTAATATTCTAAAACATAAACTACTTATTTAAAAAACATATATGGTAAAAGGATCTGGGAAACAACAACCTATTTAGACAATGGATAGGGAAAAGTTTACAAAACAAAGCTAAAAAATATTTATCTCTAAATCAAGATATGTGGTGGGCAGGAGAAGGGAGAAAAGGCAGTTAGTTATCTCAAAACCCCAGAAGATAACAGTGTGGAACCAAAGGATTAAAACTTAGATAAGTGTAATTAAAATATTTTCTACAGTACATTAGACTTGGGCTTCATTATAGTTGGTATTTTGGAGTCCACACTGATACAATTTAAAATATACTAGAGATATCCAAAGCAATCAGGAGAGTTACATTTACAACTAAGAAAACAAGTAGTCTAGCTAACAGCCAGATTCTGAGGTTATTGTTCTTTTTTGGCCTCAACCATATAGGGTTGAATAGAAAATGTGACAAGAGAAGCCCAGCAAACTGCATATTTGGGTAACAAAGGACTTGTATGGTGAAATTAAAATTTGTGTTAGAAAGTTGGGTTTCATTCAGATGAAGCAGTGGGCTTTTTGGAATGAGTAAACCCCAGCACACAACATGGGATAATGCTCCAGACATTAGACACTACACAGAATCTTAGACAAATATTTTTTCTCATAGATACCCAGGACAAAAGTCAAGCTACAAACTTTCAGTAATAATTGTAATGAGAGGTTTACTGCATAGTTGAAGAAAATAAAAGTCTGAAAAATAAATAGAGGAGCTTGGAAACTAATTGTATATTTGAAAACTAAATGACAAGCTTTTGGCCAATAGCAAAAACTGGGGAGTTTATCTTGGGCAAGTGCTCTGGAACCAGTGTAGTTAATATTCAGGCACCTTTTGAAAGGCTTTATGCCAAGAACCAAAAATTTCTGCAGCTTTTTTTATGAGGCCGTATAGAGACCTGATTTATTCCAGGGGGGGTGGCAATTCAGTTCACATTTTTTGAAAGAAATTAAAGTACTCAGAGGGGCTTGCATTGATGTCTGCCAGGAACAAAACTGAGTTACACCCTTCCTCACCTTTTCTGAATAAACATCAAGGCTTTGCTACCGGAAAATTACAGCTTGGGGACCTGGGACTTTTCTTGGCCCCCACAGAAGAAAGTGCACTAAAGCTACTGAAACCAAATGTTCTTTTTTTTTCCAAAAGTCATAGGAAGATGAGACTTTTCAAAGGAGTGTTGGTCTCAGATGTATCTCCAGTACTGTTTGAAAATTCAGAATCTCTCAAGACCAACAATTGCTGAATATTCAGTTTGATATGCTAAATAATTTATTATCATCCATGACTAACTCCTGAAACCCCAAGTCCAAGCCTAAGTTTCTCCCTTGGGTTTTTTTTTTATGCTTTGTCTGAATATTTTCAGTGTTTTCCTATTGTAGCAATGAATATACTACTAATACTTTGTGTTTCCCTAGATACTATATCAGAGCCATGTAGTAAATGCAGAACTTAATTCACATTTCTCCTTGTGGGCCTCAAGAGAGAGGATTTTCAGTTCAAGAGAATTTGATGATCCAGCAGGATTACAGAAATTCTGGCTTAATAGCTTCCATAGATCTAAGGCCTCTTGCAATAGTTTATTTCTGTTTACTGCAAGCTCAGTTATTAGCCAAACCCTCTGGCCATCGACCAAATTATCTCCTGCTCTTGCAAAATGTGGATATTCACATCCATTTAATATTTAGATAGAAATTAATGAACTAATTTCAGCAACTGGACTCTTGCACCACTGCTTATTTCTTCCAAAAAGGCCAAAATACAAGTATTGAAATTTAATAATCTGAAATTTTTGATGTCATGTCACAAAGGAAAAAAACTAGACCCTTCTCTACTGCTGAGTTTGTGGATTCTGAAGCATCCTGAGAAACAGAGTTACACGGGGTATGGGTGGAAGGTCAAAACAATAAGCTTTAGGACCCTTTTAGCCACTCAGATAGCATCCACTGTTGATAACCACTTCATTACAGTGGCTGTATTTAATTCCAGTCCAGAAAGGCCTCTCAAACTTCCTACAATGTTTTATACTTCAAAGGTGTTACAGAGGTAGAACTCAGTATTTTGAAAAGATTAATTCATTTCTTGACCAGAGAGTCCTCTAGGATCCATAGCTCTGCAAGCCAGTTATTTTGACAACTGTGAAATGCTTTTCCATCCCCTTGAGATAAGCAGCATCTCCAGCTGGGGATTTACTCTTTGGCCCTTTGGTTTACACATGGGTCTGCCAAAATACCAACTAGCAGGAACTCCAGGCACAGATTTGGAGGGAAAAAGTGACCAAAAGATATTCTGCATCCTAACAGATACAATAAATTGGCTTTTAGGACACTTAAAGCCATTTGTGGTTGCTTCAGAAATGTGTATAATGCTGAACTATGCCATCCTTTCTGCTACCACAGGATTTAGCCCTTTGACATATTTCTATGTATAAACAATGTCCAGGATAACCAGCAAGCAACTGACAAACAAAGTACCTAAGTACATAAGTAAATTGTGTACTTACACAGAACTCTGACATAAAACACTCTCACGATATCATTGCTTTTCCTGTGTGTCTGGACTTAATTAGATGAGCATTTTATACCAGTGTTCCCCTTACCAAAAGCTATTCCATTCACCTGGAGTCTCACCTCATCTGATTTTATTCTCACCTTTCCTGGGAAACAAGATTTCCTCCTCTACGCTTCACAAATTGCAACCAGAGGCCAATTTTGCAACACTCACTAACACAGCATCAATGGACCTAAGTGTCTGTTGAAATATTTACAAGCTCAACTTCCATGTCACAACACAAGACCAGTCTTCAAGAAAATTCCTTCTTCTACATAATATAAATACCTATTTGAAGGAAAGCATACCTAAGGTATTCTGTGGGATATGAAGTAGAAGAGTGAACAATTCAGGTCCAACTCAATTACTCTGAGGCTATTGTAGAGGCCTACAAGAACATGGACCTGACAATCCCAGTTAGCAAACTCCATCTTTCAATGGAAACTTCACCAGCAGCCAGATGACTGATTCATCTAGAGGACTGAATTTGCTAAGATGTCTAAAATAAGGTCAACCCTGCAGCGAAAGCAGAGAGAACTTTGTACTGACATTGTTCACGCTATAGACAGAATGCACCAGTTCCCAGCAGCACCACTCTGGGACCTTTCAGTAATCCTTAGGTAAACGTCTCTTATTTATTAAACTACTGTAGGAAAGTTTTGCATTTTAGGGTGCAGGCAGAAATTAACTGAGTCTCTGTCAGAACTTGCTGGCGCTGTTATGAGACAGACCAGCATGAAAAAACCTAATCAGGAGACCCATACAGGCATTTGGCTGGACAAATTTCACAGGTAGATTTAGTGAGGTGAAGAGTGCATAACAACTAGCACATTACACAAATAGAACCTGCACTCATCTTGGCAGTTCCACATTGTCCCTCACTTCCCCATCAACACTGCAGCTACATCCAGCCTTACCTGATACTAGGTTCCAGAAGACCATGTACACTGACAGAGTTTGGCTTAGTGTCAGGTCAAGGCCATGAGCTGACCCCTTTTACCATACAACGCTCTTTTGGCACTTTCAAAAAGCCAAGGATGAGCTTGAGATAAAAAAATCAAGGGAGATTGGGTGTGATATCACTGGAACCTTGTCCTACAAAGTATCTCAATACTGGCCTTAAAGATGCCTTTTCATATCTTAGCCAGCTGTCATTTTAGACCTTTCCAGAGCAGGACCTCAAGGCAGAAAACAAAGAACCAGATAAGGAAAGAGGGACTCCATAAGGAAGATGTTCAGAGCTAGACAAGAACTTTTAGAGGTAGCAAAATGCAATCCCCATCTCAGGATAATAATTTGCTTGGAGAGAGCCTTCCTGAAGGCTCTTCTTGAGCCCACTGAGTCCTCTTGTGGAAAGATTTGCAGATTTATTTTTTTTTTAATTATTCTGCTCACAAAAGCATTAATTGAGAGGCGTTTTATTGAGGCAACACAGCGTGGGTAGGCTTACTAGTAGCCATGACAATTTTACATGAATGACAATGTTTGAAGCCCTGTTTCACTATTTCTGCACTGTAAAAGCTGTTATAGAACTTTTATAGGCCCCAAATAACAACAAAAGCAAAATATCCCTTCAGGAATAAGGGAAAAAACAAGACAATGAATGCTTATTATCTAGAGAACTTTTTACGCCACACTATTTATGCTACAAAGGTTGATTAAGTGATGTGAGCAACAGCAGTAAATGGAATCCATTCTCAGACATCGACTGCAGGAAGGTTTAGGGCAGTCCCCCTCTTCCCCAGGTGAGAATGGAGGTTGGAGGAGACATGGTGCAGATGCCATGTAAACATGAAGTTTTGATGACCAACACCTGAGCACTCCTTCAAATGTTCATAATTAGGCATTTTCCTGAGTCGCTTCCAAATACTGTGAGAGCAAAGAGGGATTCTTCCAATCACTCAGAACAGCCAGCACAACACTGCTTTTAGCTTCAGCTGAAATACATATATTTCTGAAGGCATTACTCTTGGGAACCTACATTATTTTATCCTTGAGGGAACCTCATAAACGAGATTATCATGCAATATTACTAACTTCCTGGACTATGCAGGTGTTCAGGGTCAAAAGCAAACAACTTACTCCATTCTTAATGTTGTCCTTACTTTTCTCCTTCCCACAAGCTCTTGAACATCCCTAAATATCTACTTTTACTCCCCATTCCTTGGATGGTCTTTCATAGCTGTTTGCACTTCTACCAAGTGAAGATAATGCAGGTGGAAATCTTGACCACCATGCTTGGTAAACAAGTTCACCTTGGTATATATATGTGAAAAGAGAGACAAAGGCAAATACTGAAATATTACTGCTGCTCCATGCCACATCTCTGTATGTTTCCATAGCCTCTACTACCTCCTGTGCTTCCCTGTGCGTGAGATTGGCTCCTCTTTCTAACCCTGGCAACTGCCTTGCCTCCTTCATCTTAAATCTCCTTGAGCTGCTTTTCTTTTGCAGATCTTTCCTGCCAGAGTTCACATAAATCACCAAAACAGCAAGAGTCAGATTTGTACCATTTCTTCTAAGAAAGAAAAAAAAAAAATTAAGTCTTAAGCTTCTTATGGCCAAAAAATTATGTGATGGTCAGACTTCTAAAGTGCTCAGGAATCCTACTGTTTTTAAACAAACTGAGGGAAAACAAAATTCAAATAAAAGTCAGTCTACTTGGTTAGTGCTTTAAATGTGTAACTGCAGACAACCAAATTGGGCCATTCTTCTTTGCTTTTCACATTTTTTTTACTCACAACTGCAAGAGGTCAACCTAATCCTGCTTTTCATCTTGGTTCTCCAAATGCATACAAAAATGAAATAATCTACTACTGACATTTTAGCATAGAATATTTTTTCTGCATGACACTTGTCACCACTTGCATTTGCACAGTTTCTTTTCTATTCCCCACACCGTACACCAAACTCTTGACCAGGTAATTTCCACAACATTACGAAACCTTTTTATGATGTATCTAGTTCTTTCAAATCAATCTTTACTCATGGCCGAGGTTTCATTATCATGGTATTTTAAAATGTTATTTCCTCTCTGATATTTATTATTATCCACTTTAGGAAGCTAATCCATGAACTTAGATAACTTCATTACTCAGGATAATTAATTAGGTGATCTTAAATATCAATAGCTCAACATCAGCTTTTTGGAAAATGGTTTATATGACGAAGCAACAAAGCAATTTGTACCTTCCACAGAAAACAACTCCAGAACGGACTCCATTCAGAAGAGATGTTTCCTCCAGTTAGATAGGCCAACTGTATCCTGGGCTGCATCAGGAGAAGTGTGGCCAGCAGGTCGAAGGAGGTGATTCTGCCCCTGTACTCTGCTCCTGTGAGACCCCACCTGAAGTATTGCGTCCAGCTGTAGAATCCACAATATCAGAAGGATATAGACCAGTTGGAGCGAGTCCAGAGGAGGGCCATGAAGATGATCAGAGGGCTGGAGCACCTCTCCTATGGAGAAAGGCTGAGAGAATTGGGCGTGTTCAGCCTGAAGAAGAGAAGGCTCTGGGGAGACCTCATTGCAGCCTTCCAGTACCTGAAGGGGCCTACAAGGAGGCTGGGAGAGGATGTTTTACAAGAGCCTGTAGTGACAGGACAAGGGGTAATGGGTTTAAATTGAAAGCGAGGAGGTTTAGATTAGATACCAGGAAGAAGGTCTTCATGGAGAGAGTGGTGAAGCACTGGAACAGGTTGCCCAGAGAAGCTGTGGACACCCCATCCCTGGCTGTCTTCAAGGCCAGGCTGGATGAGGCTTTGAGCAACCTGGTCTACTAGAGGGTGTCCCTGCCCATGGCAGGGGGGTTGGAACTAGATGATCTTTAAGGTCCCTTCCAACCCTAACCATTCTATGATTCTAGGATCTTTGTTTATCTCAACCATGATGAATGCAGGCCCCTTTACTCAAACTTGCATGCTGTAGGTTTCTGACATAGAGTGGTTTATGTTCCCTGGTTTCAGAAGATAAACACTATGAAGTGAAGATGCAGCTCTGTGGAATTAACTTGTATTTATAAAATAATCTTGTAAATGAAGCAATTTTCCTGGAAAGGATCCAAACACTGGAGTGTTCCTTTTCTAAACATAGTGAGATACTGTACAAGGTAAAGCTGGTATATTAATGGGTTGTATACAAAGCCAAAGGCATGTTGATTATATTGAAGTTCACATTTGACAGCTACCATCCTAACACTGACAACACACTGTACACAACATTCAGGTTTCCTCCTCTAGCTATAGAAATCCCAGATATGCTGAAAGCAGCAAGTACCAAAATCACAGTGACAGCTTCTCTTGCATGAGGTGTCTCAGCTTAAACACCTTGGGCAGTTCAGATAAAGTTTACCAAAGCCTCTGGATAGGATTTTCCAAGCCTCCATGGCTGTCCACTGTCAAACATATGCATTGCAGTAGCTTGTTCAGCAGTCCTTTCCCATCCTTTCTGCTGGGAGTCAGCAGTTAACTAAACAGCCACCTCTCGGCTCTCCAGTAGCTTCCCAGGAGTAACCATACCTGCTAAATCTGGTACCTGAGCCAGCCTCACCTTTCTCCTTGTCCCAAGAGGTTAGGGATGGCAGTGGCAGGAGGACTGAACAGCCCTGGATCTGGAGAAGAGAAAGCAAGCAAGAGCACCAGGAGCATGCTGAAGGGATAGTAATGAGCAAGAGTCCTGCGAGTCCAGCTCCTGCTAGCAAAGCTACCCTGACACTCCCCCATGCCTGCAGCTCTGCCACAGTCCCCCAGCACCAGGGCCATCCCAGACCTATCACACCATGAAACAGAGATTTAGTGGTAGAGACTATTTGGGATGCATGAGGCTACAAATCTTGCAAATTGATGAGCTCTTCAGCACTTACTGCTTCCTTTTCATGAATAGCTATGGTATTTACATGTCTTCTTTTACCCCATCCAGTGTATCTACACTGGAGAAAACTGCAAGAAAATCCAAGCAATCAAACAAAGTAAATAAAAAATATATTCACTTGTCTTTAGTGGCCAGGCCATGTTTTGGAAGAAAATTCTTTCCTAGAATATGCACTAGAACAAATGTTCCCTAGAACATTTCCACTAATAGCAGCAGCAATTTCCAAATTTGAAATGTCTGTTTATGAAAGACTGTACAAGTTCACCAGAGGAGGAATGGATGAGAGGTGGAGTGAACAGGATTTTAGTGATGTTCATTGCCCTAATTACAGTGAATAACATTTTGGCAGAGTGACTAGAGTACTGATTGTTCCAGGAACTTCTAACAATCAACAAACTATTACCTCACTCAGTCACACCAGAGACCTGATCTTCCAGTCCAACAAAGAAGGTAGGATGGGTTTAAACACACTGAACAGTTGTGCTGGGTTCAGTCAGGAAAGAGTTAAGTCTCTTTACTGTGGCTGCTAGGAAGCTGTGTTCCTGGATGCAGAGAGCAGCACTTATAAGTTCTTAGCTGGCACTGAGGAATGCTTGCACTGAATTCAAAGTCTTTCTCCACTTCTGATACTGCAGCTGCATTCCCAGCTCTCGCTGTCTCGCTACAGGCAGTGTAGGGGACACACAGTTCAGGCACCTGACCCAAACTGACCAAGGAAGTATTTAAATCCATAGTATGTCATGCTCGGGGCATAGGCGAGGAGGGCGTCTGGGAGCCATTACTCTCTCTCTTACTCTCTTGCTCATTTACTCCCGTACACTTGCTAACACTCTCCCTGACTCCTGTGTTAACTGCTTTGTTAACTTCTGTGCTGGGCTGTTCATGAGGGGAGTTGGTGGGTTTGTTTAGTTTTCCTGGTTGTGCTATTGCTGAAAGGGTTCGCTCAGAATCTGCTGTGACAGCTCTCAGGCTTCGGCCCTCAGGCTGCAGCTCTTGGGCTGCGATTGCTCTTGGGCTGTGGCTCTTGGTCTCTCTGGCTCTGATTCTCACTTCTCAACACCTGGTTTTGTATTGGTCAGTGGGTGGTGAGCAACTGTATCATAATTGTATCATATTGTATCATATGTTTTATTTTCTATTATTTTAATTATTTATTATTAGTAGCATCTGTATATATTAATTTAGATTTCATTAGTAAATAGATCTTATCTCAATTTTATGAGCTTCCTTGTCTCTTTTCCTCCAATTCTTCCCCTCCAATGGAGGAGTGGAGCTCCACTGGAGGAGAGGAGGGGGAATTTGTGAAAGTGGCTTTGTGGTGTATTGCTAGCTGGAGTTAAACCACAGCAACAGTCTAATTGACTTGTTTGGTATGACTGAGGTGCTGAGGAATGAACCTGAGACTGAAGTGCAGGTTTGCTTGCTAAAGGTTTTCCCAGTCTTTAGCATACTGAAAACACTCCAGCCTCTATTTGTTTTTCCCCTAAACCTCTGTGGCTTACTCCCTGTTGTGGATCTAGCTGAACTATGGATTCGATTAGTGTCAGAGTTAATTTGAAGAAGAAGAAGAGGGAGGTAGCTCCCATTGGCAGCAGCTTGTAAGAGGAAAGACAGATAGAGAAGGTTATGGAGATGAGCCCTGGCACTTTGGTTCCAGGCCACTGCCTGGAATTTGTTAATACATTTCACCATCCAAGATTTCTGTTGATGTCTTGGTTGTTTAGCACTCAGTGATCTTTTCAGGTCTATGTTTGGATGGAGAGATGTGACATTGCAGTCAGGGGTATGTCTTATCACAAGCAGCACCTCCAGATGAGAATAACGCAGCTCACTCAGTACAAGTCCCTGGCTGAAGAGGAAACACCAAGTGTTATAGAGAGGGCCATATTTGAATGTTCCCCCAAAGCACTGCAGTCTGCCATAACAACTTCCTTGAACAGAGCTGGTGGGATGCCCTGCCATCCACTGGACTGTCATGTTTTATCTTGAAATTTCTCAGTTTACTGATGGTTTACTTGCACAATAGTCCAGTGGAACTAAAAAGCACAACTGGGTACCCTAATCACTTAGGAATAGTTGGAGAAGGTTGAGAGGTTTGGCTTCATTTGCAGTAATTACAAAGCTGGTAGCTAGACAAAAGCAGACTCATGAAGTTCACCCCCCACTTCTGCTTGCACTGAGAACCTGTAGACAATTGCAAGCTTTACAAAAGGGTAGAAAAATAAAAAATTCCAGGTTTCCCCTAAAAAATGCTCCCTTTCCCCCTGCGGTGACTTTCTTTTGATACACAGGTCTTTTAGGGCAGAGAAAGCTAACAAGAAATAAACCTAGAATTGGAAATCAAATAATCCTATTTAATTTTATAGTTGTTGACACATCTTGCTACATGTGTTTCCTACCAGAATAAATGAAATCACAGTCATCTGATTTCCAAATTACCATGTCTATTGTTTCAGAAATACAGGGTGTAAATGATTGCAGTGCTATCGCCTATGTCTGGACCTCTCTCATCCGGAACTGTTATCAGGATTAGCATAAATTACAGTGCCATCTAATAATGAAATCACTGAACACTGATTGTGCCAGCTATTTAAACCTGTAATTATTGCTCATTAGAAACATGATTCACATTATTTGCCCCTTACTGACGCAAAGTTGTTGTCAAAAGGCTCCTGCAAAAAATTCTACAGAGAAGAGCATGGAGAAATTTCAAATAATAGTCATGAATATCATCTGCAAAGATTGTCTGTATGGAAGAAACATACTGTGGGCACCATTCATCCACCCTGAAAGACATTTGCATTTGTTACCAGAAAGAGAAGTTGCAATACGGTAGAACAGGAAACCTCTAATGTAATTCAGATAGTTATGAACAATATGTGGTTTTCTACCTAAGCGGACAGTGATTAACTCACAGTGTTCATTATTGTAATACAAAATTAGGCATCATGTAGCGAAGAGACTAAATTAAATAAGCTCCTGACCTAGCCAAAAGGAAGGCTTTTGGCAGATCTTATTATGGCTGGGTAAGTCTTGGGTGGGATAGGCAGCTAACTGGACACCACAGCAAAGGCAGTAAAGGGCAGAAGCAAACTGAAAACCTTTGCATACTCCTCTGTAAAGGGTTTGCAGAAGACAGTTGATTAAGATTTGTTTGCTTCAAGCTCTTTACAAGATGAACTAGATAAAAAGGGGCTCAGATAAGTGTTCTTCAGTCCTAATAGATATTTTTAATCAATTTTCCTTAACAGAGGGCAACACTAATTTTTTTGCCATCTTCATCCTACTGTACATACAAAAGTATTTGCTACATAGGGAAAAAGTCTAATTTCTACCCCTTTCAGAAGCAAAAAGGTACAAAACCAAGAGGGGAAAGACAAATATATATAATTTGGAAGGATTCACCTTAGTTTGAAGATCTCAGCTCATTCATCTTCCCTGACAACTCCTTCCAACTCTTCATTCAAGTAACAGTTTAGAGTTTCATACCTGTAGTGAGTGGGTTGAGTGGAACCAAACCACCCACTGTGCTGGTTTTACTCAGGAAAGAGTTAATTTTCTTCACAGGGGCTGGCATGAGGCTAAGTTTTTGGATTTGCCTTGAGAAAAGTACTGATAAGGTGTCTTTTTAGTTGGTGCTGAGCAGTGCTTGTGCCAAATTCAAGGTATTTCTCAGCTTCTGATACTGAAGCTGTGTTCCCAACTTTCTCACTACAAGCAGTGTGAGGAAACACACAGTTCAGACAGCTAACCCAAACTAACCTAAGAAGTATTTCATCCCATAGCACAGCATGCTCAGTGCGTAAGCGGGGGGTGGGCTGGGGGGCCATAACTGCTTTACTAGCTCCTTTGTTAGCTCCTTTTGCAAACTCTGTAGCTTGCTTATTTGTTAGAGAGTTAGTGGGTCGGTAGACTTTCCCAGTTGTTCTGTCACTTATGGGGCTTGCTTGGACTCTGCTGCAATTGCTCTCAGGGTCTGGCTGTCACTCTTGCTACTTGGGACCTAGCTGTGCAATCATTGGTTGGCGGGTGGTGAGCAATTGTACCATAGGTTCTGTTTTCTATAATTCTAATTACTTGTTCTTATTAGCATTTTAAATATTATTAATATCACTACAATATTAGTTTATATTCAATTATTAAACTGTTATCGTCCTAACTCATGAGCTTCCTTGTCTTTTCCTCTCATTCTCCTCCTCCACTGGAAGAAGTGGGGGAGGTGTGCTAGCAGCTGTGTGGTACTTTATTATAGTGGAGGCACACCTGTGCTAGAGTACTTTTAAAAGTTTAGCCTGTAATAATACTTCACAAACTTGTAGAAGCCCATGTTTACTTCACCGAGGATGCAGAAGGCTCAAAGTCTATCCTTTCTCTGATGAGAAGGCCCTTATGTTACTTACTATAGGCTCTGGGGCAGGGAGACTCTCCAGCCTCCTGATAACTGAGTGATCCTGCCGAGATCCCAGCCATTTGCACCATTTGCACCATTACAATGCCCTGCAAGGTCAACCAACCTAATCATTGGGTGAGGTATTCAACTAATTGGTTTTGTATCCTTTAATTTCAGACTATTAGCTGGCAGGCATTACAAGCCTTACCAGAGCTTGTTATTTGATAGGAGTTGGCTATAAAGCAATTGCTGACAGTAGGTTTAGATGCAGAGTACAGGAGAGACTATATCCGTAACTAATGTGCGTGCAACTCTTTTTTTTTTTTTTTTTTAATCCCAACAACAAACAGCTTCTAAAATTTAAAAAAAAAAAAAAGCTTTTTCTTAAACGAGTGGGACACAAAATGTTCAGAAAGCAAGCTTTGACTGTTCTGTTAGCAGATGTTTGCAAATAAAATGAAAAATCCAGGAAAAACCAATCCAAGCCTTTTTCTCCCAATATGATTCTACCTGAAGGCATTTACCTTCTGACAAAGCTTTGCATATCTGAATATTGCCTTAATTATGTCTGTAGTCTTATGGTGTTGCTACTACAAATATTTGAAATTCAATGTCTGATGGAAATAATGAGCTAATTTGGATTAGAAAAGTATTAGGGAGTTTTGATGTACCACCATTAGCTCTAGTTGTCTGCATCAGTACTCCCTGTGGTGAATATCTTTACAGAACTGTTAGTTAATAAAACAACCTCCCCAAGAAAGCCATACTTGGCTGTTCTGATCTGTATCTTTGAATGATGTAGAGCCCAAGTGTATTTCCTCTTTTATTACCAAATAATCTTTTTAAATAATTTGCCAGGCACTAAGCCAGATTCTGTTATTTGGTCTTTCTCTCCAACTGTTTGGCTTTGCCATATCTTGCAGGTTTATAATTTATGTTTCTGGAGACACACCAAAAAAAAAAAAAAACCCAAAAAAACCAAAACCCAACACAACAAAACCAAAACAAAACACCACCACCAAAACCCCATGCAATCATTTATTAAAGAGAAAATCAACACTTTGATCATTTGTCAGTGTCTGTAACTTTCAACCTAGACTACTCTGCTGTGTGGACAACCCTCATTTCTGTTGCACAGAATGATGGATATGCCAAATGAAGAAAACAATATCCATTTTACATGGAATTGTTAAACTTTATTAAAACTGTTGAAACCTTTAAATGACTCACAGTTTATTAAATAAATTGGTTTTAACACCTAATGAGACAAACTGCAATTCTATTTGAGTCATTGTTCTCCCTTTTCTGTCTGACAGTAAAAACCAGGAATTTTCTTTCCATTTGACTGCAATATTATATTTGGTGCTTTTATTCCGTTTTGTACAAATAGAAGTGGTGATGTGTTGTGACAAGAAGACAGACCTCATATTACCATTTATTTATACTCTGCAGAAGAAAGGATGGTACATGAATAGGTTTATTAAAGAAGGTTGCTGTCCTTTATGCATATGAGAGGATAAGGCATCAAACAGCTTCACAGTTATCTACCCACTACCTATTTGTTTACCAAATTTAATGTACACAGAACTAATCAGAGAGGAGAGATTGGGGGAAAATAGTTTAAAATAGCAGCAGTTTGCAACTATATCATTGGAGAGCTGAGAGATTTGTACATCTTGGACAACATACCATGGCTCTGAAATGACTCCATTATTTTAATATAGGTTAATTTCCCTGCTCATATTTCACTGCAAAGTTTTGTTAAAGCTTTGATTAAGAATTATCTTAGTATACCTCTGACCAAGGGAGAAAACAAGCACTGCTATTGCTGTTGGTACATGAACAATCCAAATGTCATTCAAAGGCCATTTAATATGTGTGAGTATATAATAGGTTTGTTGAGAGATGTATAAATATTTTTCTATCATGATGTGTGTATGTTCACATTTAAATATGACATAATGTAATGGTATTAAAAAAAAAAAAAAAAGGGGTGGAAATCTTAGTGCAGTTATGTCTCCATAAAAGCCTGCCTAAAAACTCCAGGCCAGTAAGCCCTCAGCAACAGATGGCACAGTTCCAAGCTCTTACCTGGATGCTTAGGAGTCATTTCTCTCCACACAAGAGGGTAAGATCTTTTTGGTACTTCCACATGTAAATTCTGAGTCTTAACATCTCTGGGAGAGATATATGTGATATCAGACTCCATATTCTCTCTGTCTCTGTCCCTTTCTCCCTGTATATATTAATTTTATAGATCTTTTTATTGTCTCAACTATATTGGTTGTGTGAGAAGCAGAACAATAGGCTAAGTACTTCCATTTCACACATGCCACCTCTATAATTCAACAAAGAATAGTAAAAAAAAAATCTATAAACTTGTTATACATCAGTGCTCTAAACTAAATTAACCACTGAAATTGATTATCATAAAAATAATGTCATAAAAACACTCTTCACCTTTGTAGTCCGTGTGTGTGTGTATGCATTCTTGTGTGTGCCCACATACGGGATGCAATGTGCGTGCCAAGGACAGTGGCAGTGCTAGCAATGTGGCAGGCTGGGATTCTGCAGCCTTGGAGGAGAGGGCAGGCAGGCCCTGTGAGAATGAACTTTAATATCTCTGTGTCTAGGAAAGTAAAGCATAAACAGATCCACTAAAATCTAATTACCCCATATAACTCAGCTTTAGTAGTAGTGAATCATCTTCGCTTTCTTATTAGCAGTGAAGCACTGGTCTTTTTGGTTATTTTTCTGAGGCAATGTTGGAAAAAAAAAATAAAGCCTAATCAAGATGCAGGCTAAAGGATATGACAATTCAAGTAATACACAGCCTTGGCCAAGGTTGGGTCCTGCTCTGCAGTCCCTACACACCAACTTCCTCAGCGTTTGATCTTTATACATTAAGCTCCATCAGGAAGGCATGTGTAAACACAAGGAGAGTATACAGAGGCAACTGCATGAAGTTCACTACTGGACTGATAGGGTTCAAGAGCTGGTAGGTTTTTTTCCATCCAGCGGATACAGACTCTAGAAGAAGACATGGGAACAGCCAAGGCGGCTCTCCCAGAGGCAATGCTTTTTCCTTGCCCACCTCCAACAGCATCTTCTTCCTGACCTCACATGTTTCCATCATTCACTTCATAGTCATCACATGGAAACACACCTGTATTACTCAGATGTCTAACTTTACTCATCAAAATGAGTCAACTGTAAATGTGGAAGTGTCACACTTCCAGCCATAGCAAAAGCCACCTCTGAGAACCAGCAGCACCAAGGTAACAGTAACTCAGGTCCAGCACTGGCCTCTTCTTTGCAGCCTGCCATTGTCATTAGACTTTCTATCTCACTTTCTCAATCTGTATTTTGGCAAGTCTCTCAACAAAAGTGAACTATGAAATCTTCCACAAAGGCAATTCAGCTGCTGAAATGGTAGACCTGGGCAGCAACCACCTGGCACTAACACAGTCTCATCAACAATGGGAAGCATCATCTTTGGTAAAAAACGGAAACAGAGTACAGACAGCAACCATGCTCAGGAAATAAAATGGGTTAAAAAAACTAAAAAATTACCTTCATTCCTGCAGTGAAGGGGATGTGAAGAGCAACAACCACCTCATGAATAAGAAAGAGAAAGCCTGGGGAAAACACATAAGTGTAAAAGTCTTTATTTTGTTCTGATGTAGTAGTGTTGCTGTCAGACAGATCACTGTCAACTAAAGTTCCCTTTGCTTGAAATTAGCTGTATCTTTATCTCAAAATAGCATATGACAGTCTATTATTGGGGCCAGGAGTGAGAGAGTAAGTGCTGAACTAGGATGGAGGTAAGTTAAAGCAGCCCTACAGGTTTGTAACATGAATTTGCTGATGAAGTTAATCCAAACTGTGCAGCAGTTCCCTTTTTCATAAATTGTGGAAAAACAATGGGGTTCAAAGCATCATTGCCCCTGAAGAGGAAGAACTGTACATTTTGCTTTTAATGTCTCAGTCCAGTAGGTAAGAAAAATTCATCTTTTGAGATAGGAGAGTCATCATGTCATTCCAAATAATCATTGTTAGAAATGCCCTGAACTGCTAGGCCAGTTAATAATGACACCACATTATATTTATATGGCTCTCATCTGCTGAAGCTTTCTAGGCAGCTCACAATGGGTTTGATTTTCAGCCAGACCTTAGCATAGCCTCTGCTAACATGGATGCAAATAACAGTGGTTGAATGGCTAGGTGCATAAACAGGTCTAACTACTAATTTTTGTGGCCACAATGCATGGTTTTATTCCTTCATGCAACAACAAAATTTCCATCTGAAAACTCCCTCTGACAAATCCACAAAGCATGAAAAAGAAATAAGTTTTTAATGGTTTCAAACAATTTACCATTGAACTTGGCAGCGGAGGGGGAACATGAAAGGGACATCACCATTGTGCCCACTGCTTAGGAAGGACCACTGACTCCATGCTCTAGGACAGGGCTCAGCCCTGCAAAGGTGAAAGAACTGAATGTTCTTTTCCTTCTCTCACCCCCTCCTCTCTCACCCACAATGCCTCCCCTCCTTCATCCACCCTATCTCACCTGACTCTGCAGCCACCTCCCTGCCAATCTCCTTTCTCTCTGCCTTGCCTTCTTTCTGAGCTTTGTTTCAGATGTTTGCATGTTTCTCATAACCTGTTTTCTGTGGCAGGGCACTGACTTCTGGTGCCACCACACTGCACCAATGTCCTCATCTCAACAGCATCTCCAAAACCTTGCTTGATGCCACCTCCCACCCACTGGTCCCTTACCAACATGCAGTGGATGACCAGCCTCTCTCCTAGGTGTCTGCACAGGACAGATTTCATCTTTCCGTCTGTCATGCTAAAGAAAGATGAAAATATTAATACCCTGTTGAGCTCAGTGCTTATTGTTTGGAGTACTTCTATCAACTTGATAGCTGCAAGCACAGTGCTCGGCACTGCTTGCAGAGCTAAGCCTTCAGATAATGGGTATATTTCTAGTATATGCATTGCCCATGTACTAATAGCTGCCAAAGTAGTAAACAAACAAATGCTCTCCATAGAACAATGAGAAAGTAGGATCTTAATCTTTGATGAGGATGACAGGTTTAAAAAGGTTTCCTCACTCTTTTATGCAGATTGCTTTTACATCTGCCTGAATCTCAACCAGTGTGAGGAGGCTGAAAGTCTGGAAAGGGAGCAGAAAGAGTAGTGCCCGCCTGCAACCCACCCACCCTCAGAGAAGGATGTGATCCTCTGCCTGCCTAGTGTCAACCCCATTGGGCAGGAGATGAGAGACAAGGGTCTTTGTGGGCACCAAGAGAGGGACAGCTCAGAGCCGCACTCCAAGAAGTGAGCTGGCCAAGCTTCACCTGCGGAGCAGGATCATTGCTCAAGACATAGCATAAAGTCTGCCAGGCCCTTTGAGATAGTCTGCTACCCAGCAGGGACTTCCCAGAATGGTGGAGGTCTCAGTGGGTGTTAGAATGGTTTTCCAACAGAAGCTGTTTTGAAGAGCATGTCTCACTAAGGTTCCCAACCTGAAGTTACTCCCTGAGGACAAGTCTAGGCATGCTTCATCCAACAAGTCCCCTAATGTGATGCATTGGAGAGACACATTAAAACTAAGATCCATATATTGGTCTGTAATTTGGGGTTGTTGGATCTACGTTTTAAATCAGCATCAAATATACCTGCAAACTCTAAATATGCATTTGCAATTTCCTCCATACATCCACATCAAAATGAAGATATGTTCAATGCAACCTAACATATTTTACAATCAGATACAAAATAACCAATCTATGAGTCTGGTCTTGGCTCCATATACCTTCCTGGAAGTCCAGAGAGATTTAAAATCAGCAATCTTGATCAAGACATTAACTGATTACATTCCATTTAGATTTTTGTTTAAGTGCTACTTTCTCACTAAATTGAAATACATGTGGTTTAAGAAGCAGCTTAACTGCAAATGTCGGACAGGTGTAACCCACTAATCCAAGATAGTTTATGGTGTTTTTTAACTACTAGATATGAATCTGATTTTCAGATTGCCATGCAGTAATAGCTGCAAGTTAAATCAATGGGTGTTCACATCTTTGAAACCCAGGCGTTAAGAGACATTCTCATTGAAATTATATTAATATAAAATATTCATATGTTAAAATATATTATTAGTGTGGATCCACTAAAATAATATTATGAAGGGTCTGTACTACCTAAATAAGAGCTATTACTTGTTGATTGAAATACAGAATAAAACTAATGTTGATGACTCAACTAATAACTTCATATTTAAACAGCAAGTTTCAAGCAAAGAATCCTCAGGCACTATGGAAATGGAAAATATAAACATGACAATGCAGAATGCAATTGTCCAGATTGGATGCTGGCCAGAACAATGGGCACTACCCCCTCCCTTGTTTTTCAAAAAGTTACTCTACAAAAATGAGAGCAGCTGTTACAAAAGAGGAATCCATCAGATGCTCACACCACCCAGTTGATTTAAACAGCCTCAATTCCTATCACAGACAGAAGGCAAAAAGGAAGACACTGGCCAGGCACCCACCTGTGGAAAGCTACATATTAATTTTCTCCTTCCTCTTGGATTTGTGATGAAAAAAATCTAATTTCTTACTCAAACTGACTCTTTACTTTTTCCTGGAAGAAATTAGTTCAGAGCTGCTTCGAGTGGAGTGAAGCTGCTGGGAGGATTTACCAAGGATTTGGCCAAGACATATCAAGAGAGGCAGGTGAAAAAATGGGTTTCTCTTTAACCATCACTTACCCTCTGCCACTCTCCTGTATGCACATCATTTTTAAGATGTGTGTTGCTACATCTCCACCATTTCCCTTTGCATTCAAGTCACTGGGATGTTTCCTGAGGATGGGATTTTGCACATACAAATGGTAACCAGCTCCGTGCCCACAGAGGTTAGCATGAAGACAGGAGCTCACAGGAATGCTCCCTCTGCTGAGATGGGATTGCAGAGCAGCATTCTCCTCCCACATCAGCATCTTCCACTACTTTACTATCTCAAAATAAATATCCACAGAAGACAAGTGTTCTCCCTACAGTTTCTTCTTAAATTACTAGGCACTACATAGTCTCTCTGGGATTGAAGTATCACATCAATCACAGAACAAGCTCTAATAGCCATTTAGGATTCACAGAAGTTCTATTTCAGTGGAGCACTCGAGCCTGGCTCCAGACAACCAAAAACTGCACATCAGGAGAGAACTTACATTCTAGAAAAATGGGTAGAACTTAGGTGCATGTCTAAATCCTCCCTGAATAAAGAAGAGATCATTCACACCTAGAATGCATATTTAGCTGTTTTACTGGTTTGGGACCCAAGAATCAGAGAACTGCATTGAATGAATACTGAGCCCTGCTTAAAAAAAAATATAAAATTATCTCAGTCCCTTTCCCCCTTAAATGCCTCCAGAGCTGTTAGCAGACCAAGGCTGTTCTAGCACTAAAAAGGGAAATTTATTGAACAAGCACTATAGCAGGTGGCAGCTGCTAAACAATCTGCCACCAATCAGCAGTTTATGAAAGGGAGTACAGAATCCAGTAATAACTCATAGTTGGGGAGGGAGACATGGGGCCTGCAGATACTGAGGGAGGCTAGTAATTAGACAGAGTCAACTCTTTGGCAAAATCATTTCTCCTAAAATCTGCTTAACTGATACAGCTGGCATTACCCAGCTCCTGTAGGCAGGACATCTACAGTTGAGCTCACTGCAATGTGAGCTGTATGTTAGACATGGAAGGCTTCTTGGGAGAGCTGAGTTGGTGAAAAATGAGGCTGGTGGAAAGCTCAAATAATTTTGTTTGCATTCTTTTACCCATTTTCCTGCGTTCTTTTGCTCATTTCCTTCTGTTGGAGACAGTCTATCCTTATGCAAGAGTCCTTAGGGCATTCATCCCTTTCTGAGATTAAAATATGTAGATGAGTCAATGGCACAATTTTCTCTGAAACCTTTGTGGTGCCAGTCTGGTGAGGTAAGGCTCAAACGCGAAATACAGAGAAGATGGGGAAGGTGGAGTGTCAGGGCACCTGAGTCTATCTGCAGATTTCTATACCTATTTATCTCGACAGAACTGAGTTTGCCACGGTTACTTAGAGGTCAAAATCCTGCAGGTATGAAATTAGACAAAATAGATCCTGAGTTCAACTTCTGAGAAAGACTAAGAAAACTCCATCCAGCCTCACGGTACATCTATTTTTCTAGTTAGATTACAGCACCATCTACAGGCCTTTCCTGGTTTAAAAAGTGCATCAGACACGTTGTTCCACTATCTGTATGCATATAAATATTTTGTGGCTTCAGTGGCATGTGTAGCACAGTGACAAACTGCACAGTCCACCTTAGTGCAAACAGGGCAAAATGCCTTTAAACTGGGCTGAGAAAATAGTTTGGTTACAGATGACAGACAGGTTTGCTTCTTCATAAGAAGCAGCAAATTTGTGAGTGCCCTTGGATTTTAATAGCTTGATTTTAAAACATGGTGTTAGGGCATCTATCGATTCAGTTTTATTGTAAATATTCAACTAAAATTTAATTTCTGTTATGCAGTTCTGTTTAGCACAGTTGAACCACAACTACAAAAGAGAAAAGTAAAAATGCAGAAATTAGATTTCAACTAAAAACTGTACAATACATTTTTACTGCTGTAGTATAGGCTTAAAATACTACTGTTGATGTTGGACCTCATATGCAGAAGCAGTAAGAACAGTTGATCCACCAGGATTCTTTTTACTTATCCTCAGCTAGTTGACACAGATGAGAGCTCTCTACAAGACAAAACCTGGGTCATCTCTGTTTGGAGATTCTTATTTGCTAAATTACTTGCCAGATCAAAAGAAATTTAATTGCTCCTATGCATCTAGAAGATCCTGCAATAAGCACTGATACAGTGTGAAGAGAGCTGTGGTGAAGCAACCTGCAGCATAGCTATTAAATGTATTAAACTAACATCCCTCCATGCAAAATTTACCTGCTGTAATAAAGCAATTCTGCATTCATCTGAAGCATCAAATCACAAACACAGTGTAAGTTGGCCATACATACTTCTTCTAGACCCCAAACGCAGTCATTCAAAATCCAGAATCAAGCTTCAAGTAAACAAGCATTAGATGGACTTAAAAAAATCCAGAGATGGAAAAAAATACATGTCTTTGGGAAAATTTTACCTGACTCCTAATGTTTCAGCTCTTAGGAGGTGAAATATTATTTCAAGCTTTTCTCTGCAGCTAGGAGAGATGGGCCCTTTAGGTTTTTTTTAGGCAAGACTTGAGATTCAAACAATCACATGATGAGAGAGCCTGCAGTTTTAAGACAGAATATCAAATATCACAAGATCTATCAGCACCTTGTGAATTAGCACACGAAGTCTACTGGAAATTTCTATTATTTGAATCTCTGCCATGAAAATAATTTACCTTTATACAATCTATGTAATGCAGGGACCGTATATATAAATGCCTTTCAAATAAGACATTCACCCCCTCATTCCAAAATGAAGAAAGGGTAAGTGGACAGGGGGGTATGCATGTGTCATAGTTACCACATATGTGTGGATTTTGTTGTTTTAAATGCTACACATCCTATGGAATTAAAAGCCATGAAGTTGATATTTTACTGATGTGTAACAGTATAGAGTGCACACCGACCTCTTCGGATTAATTGCAAATATAAAAACAGATTTCTTTTTTAAAAGTCTGCATGCAGAGAAGAATCAATAATTTCACTTCAAGTGGTTCCCAAACAGGATATGGAGTCTTTAACAGCCCTTTGGGTTGTGCCAATTGTTTTGTGCAGGTGTTTAATCCAAGTGCTCAGCGTACATAGAGAACAGTCGTTCTGCAAGCACTGGGTGGAGTGGGAGCTGCATGGTGGTGTCAAATAGCTGCGAGGGGTTGATTCCTCAAAATCAGCAGAAACCTTGGGTAGCTGCTAATTCTTTAAACAAAAGCCTGAGTTTCATGGAGCAAAATGGAGCAGAAAACACTGAAGTACATGAGAATCAAATCCTTTCTGCAAAAGCCTGTTTTTATTATACTAGTGAAGCACTAAAACCTGCCATAAAGAAGCTGATTGCTCATTTCAGCTTCTCTCTGTGTCTGCAGCCAGAAAAAGCAGCAGCAGCTGCAGGCTGACTTGAGCTTCTGGGATAGGAAACATCTCCTGAAGGTCAGTGCTCCTTATATTTCTAGGTTTTGTTAGAACTTCCTCATTTACACGGACTTGAAAACAATATATACATATTTAGGATGAAAGCTGAGCTGCAATTGTTGTATGTACAAGACATCCCACCCTTTGTTCTGCTTTGTAATGCAGCAGTTTGATACAAGGCTGCAGAAAGCTTGGATTGCCCTGAGGTGAAAGAAGGGCTTCACCTTCCCAAGGCATCACAAAAGGCTTTTGAACCTACCACATCTGATTGTGAGGAGTTTGACAAAAAGAGACGCTCATTTAAAAAACAATATAACATCTGTGAAACAGATTGTGTGCCCACCTCTGATTTCCAGAAAAGCAGCTCTGCTGCAGGAACCAGGGTGAGTCAGTGGCAGTGTCTTGGAAGGTGGAAGAGGCGGCAGAAAGGCTGCACCTCACAGCCTTGCACAATCAAAATATGTTTCCAAAGGGACAGTGACTGCAGACCTCTGTGTGGGGTGGTCTGAGGAGGTTGAGTCAGTGTCTCTGATCTCTCCTGACTTTTCGTCTTAATATTTTTATACAAGGCAACCTGCCATGGCTTCTCCTGCTACAGGTGGCTCAAGAAAGTCTCCGAAGTGATTCCCAAGGGACAGATCTGAAGTTCACTTCACGCACTGACAGTGTAGTAGTGGAATCAGGACCTCAAGTTTAAAAAAAAAAAAAAAAGGTAGGCAACTATTAAATGGCTGTAAAGGCTATAGATGATGCTGTTGATCAAACCCCAGGAGGTCAGCCCCAAAAGGTGGGAGGCAGTCTCAGGAGAATCTGCACGCCATCCTGCCTCAATCCAGAGTCAGCAGCAGCATTTACTCAACCCTATTCCAAAATCTGTGTTGCAATAAATATTAACAAGCCAAATAAATTAACTTACTAAAGTAGCTGAAGCACAGAAACTAACATGTGGCAGTTACGTGACTCGCAACACCCATCATGCCTGGGACGCACAACCACAGAGAAACCCCACAATTAGTGCTTTCCAGACTACCTTCAAAACATCACACCATCCGGCACTGGCTCAGCACCCACTGCTCGGCGTGGCAGAAGCCCTCCCCACCATGGCTAATGCTACTGAATCTTTCTACAAGTCATGAACTGGAAAAAGTTTCTTCCACTGCATGGAAAGGTTGGCACTGTGGGCAGGGGCCATGGCTGGAAGGGAACGCACAATCTCAGCCTAGATTTCACCAATGAAACATAGCTGGCGTAAAGCAAGTGCATTCCCTAACGAATTATTCCAAGATAATTAACAGTCTGAGAGAGATGCTTGTAACAGCTTAATGCTTGCTGTGAAGGGAAGCTAGGACCAAGCTCAACACTGCCTCACCAACTCACAAAAGGAAACAAGGAAAAAGTAGAGAGAGAGAAACATCAAGGAAGAAAATAGAGCATCTGTGAGCTGTTAATTACAAAGGTGCACATGTTGGAGTAACAAGGATGTTAATAGAGTTTTATTAGGAGGCAGGAGAACTGGTTTTGGTAGCTTTGTAAAAGAGCCAGACCCTAGTGGTCCAAACACTAGGCTGGTGCAAACAGAGTTTTGCTAAAGCCCACACAGATGTGATGTCAGAAATGCACAGCTGCATGCATGGTGCTCAGGGAGCCGTAGGGGTCCATGGCTTTTCACACGTTCAGTGGTTGCACACCTGGTCTTTGACATATATTTACATGTTTCAAGCCATAAAGAGTGTTTGTTTTCCAGTCTGAGTACCAATGGTAAGTGTAAAACTCAGCCCGCCGGGGGGTTGGGAAATAGTAGTCCCATGCCCATAAAGAGTGGCAGCTAGCACACACAGCCTCTGTGGTGAAGACACTCACATGAGATTAGTATCTTGGCCATGTATAACAGGGACAAATAAATGGTGAAGAACCAGATATCAATCTTACTCTACTCTTTTCTATTTTTTTTAACCGCATTCAAGGCACCAGAATTCAAATGCTTCTTTGCAGTCATTATGCACAGAGCCAAGTTGAGCTCCCACTTATTAAGGAATATTTAACACCCTCACTCTGACGCTCTCAGATCAATGGAGTCCACATTCTTAATCTCATGTTGCTCTTTCTAACAATGTGATTACTGTAATGTCAGCCCCGATCCTCAAAGGAAAAAGGATATTAGAGCAGAAACTCTGGTAATGAAATCTCATGTAATGAAAAAAAAAAATGTTGCCATCAAATCAGAGCCTCACAACGTGATTTCCAAAAGCCTCTGTAATTATAGAAGCGCCACAAAGTGGGGCTGGGTGGCAGGCAGGTTATTTAACATTTATTGCTACTACATTACGCATGGTAAGTCTGCAAGCAAAAAGGGTGTGAGGGATAGCAGTATTTCACAAAATACACACAACACAATTAAGAATCACAGGCTGCCATCAAATCAGAGCCTCACAACGTGATTTCCAAAAGCCTCTGTAATTATAGAAGCGCCACAAAGTGGGGCTGGGTGGCAGGCAGGTTATTTAACATTTATTGCTACTACATTACGCATGGTAAGTCTGCAAGCAAAAAGGGTGTGAGGGATAGCAGTATTTCACAAAATACACACAACACAATTAAGAATCACAGGCTTGGAACATTTATAAGTGCTTTCAGTATATGTTACTCCTTATTAAAAATTAATTGCATGCAGCTCAAGAAGAAGTTTTATACTAGTAGATACCAATGAACCATAAGGGAGAAATCTTTCCAGTGGATGGTAAGAGACTAAAGCCAGATTAATGAAGAGGGAGCATGTGAAAAAAAAAAAAAATTAACCATGGTAAGGAGAAAGCCCATGTGCTATGGCAGTGCTTTTCCTCTGGTGTTTTATCCTACCTCATACCTGGTGATAGGTGAATCAAAGCAATCTTGTCACCAGTGGTATCAAAAGTCTGGAGTCCCCACAGTGCTGTACGTACGAACTCAAGTTCTGCATCTGCAAAACCACAGTATGTGATGATCCCAGAGCAGAGAAAGAAAATTATATGTGTTCGGAAGGGTTCAGGATAAAGCCCTCAAGATAGGTGTTCAAGCAAAGGAGAACAGAGTAACTTGAATGCACAGATGCTTCTATTTTTGTCAGGAAACACAGTTAAGGTATTTGTTTTTGGCTTGTTTTTTTGAGTTAAAGCTAAGTGTCACTAAAACCAGCCGCAGCTCTTGCAGATAGAATGCCCATCATGATACCCAGCAGCTCACTATGCTACAAAAATAATAAAACTTTGTATTTGAAACATCCTTTTAGGATGTTCTCAGCAATATCAGTAGCTTTCAAACAGATGTACCCATATTATCATCAATCAGTTGATCATCCACCTTTAACAGTGTCCCACATCAGTTATTCTCTCCTGAACAAGAAGATCCATAAAAAGTCATAGGTGTTTGGCTCTTGGTCATCAACCGATTTTCAGAGGTGGTGCACAGGGTCAGCTATTAAGCAAGCCAGAAAGCCAGATGTCTCCTTCACAGGAACCAGTGCACCAGAAACATATCCATCAGCTCGGCCAGCTTCTGCCAAGATCATCTTCCATCAAGATCACTCTTTCAGGATAGTGCAGGTGTAGCCTGTGCATCCAGTATATTCAACAGTAAAGCCTGGAATCTACATTAAAAAACTGGAGCTCATTTGATCTAGGCACTGTATAGATACATCAGAGACAGTTCCTAACACGGGGGTATTCAATGTCTGAACAAATAAGGCAGATAAAGACCAGGAGGGAAAGGGGCAGTTCAACAGTTCAACTCCTCCACGATCACAAAATAAAGGAAGAACCAGCAACCGAAGTGCTGTAGCCTAACCTGGCTGCTGTGCTGTTCAAGGACCTTTTATTTCATTACTTGTTAATTATTTCTGAATGCTGAAGGAAGCAAAAATCTAAAGACAAACAAGCCCCCATAGAATTAGAAAACATCCCTGCTGTAAGGCAGACTCAAATTGATTGATCTTGCAGCCAAAAGAGTTCCCAGGAGAGAGAGAATAGAGCTTGCTGCTACAAGAAAAGGGTCAGTTGGCTTCTGAAGCAATCAGTTGGTTTCTGAAGCCCGTGGACATATGAACCGAAGAGGCAAAGCTTGAGACAGAAACCCGAAGAAAATTGCACCATGGAAGCTGCGCGCACTTGAGGAGGCTCTGTCTTTCAGAGGGCAAGAATGTTTCAGAAGACAACTAACAGTCTGTTGCGTGCAAGCACAAAATGCAATTGTCCCACAGTAAACCTGACTGTTCTGGAGTAGGGCTGCCTCTAGTTCTGCATACTCTGTCACAGCTTCACAGCTTTTTAAGATCAGGATAGCTGGGTTACTTTAACCCTGTGCTCCTGTAAACTGACCAGCAGAATAAACTATCTCTGGGTGCCATTGAAATCCCATTTTTCTCTACTGCGGAGCAAGTGTCTCATGAACTTGGTGTGCATTTTGATGGACAGCATTCAAAATTATTTGAAGACTGTCTGAGGTGTGGGCATGTACATATTTTCAGAGATACTCTGGCTTAACATAGATGCTGTAGATGCTTACCCAATTTTCACAACAAACTCACCTCAGACACCAAACTGCTGAAAGTATCTTCCATTCTGAGGTTTTATATCACATCAAGTCACAGGTCAATAAAAATTATAAAATAAGAAAGCTGTATAGAATCTTATAGCAACGGCACAAAAAATGTTATTTCCAAAAAAAAAATTACTTTTTTTTTCTTTTCTGTAAACTGAACTTGTGGGACAATCACTTGCCTAAAAATACCCTTCAAGTAAAACATTCATAAAGGTTTTTAAACTCTGATAATTATAAGAGATAAGAGCCAAGGTTTAATTTTTCTGTACTTGCAATACCTGTGCCTGTGCACAGATATTCTCAATAGCTTTGCCCGTGCACAGATATTCTCAATAGCTTTGCCCATGCACAGATATTCTCTATAGCTTTGCCCAGCATTTATATTTGCCTTTTTTCCCCCTTCAACAAAATTCTCAGGTAAATTTCCAACATATATCCATAGTTATTTTAATATAAAGTAGTTTTTAAAAAGCATTTTTAGGAACTTGTACCAAGTACAAGAGATCTGAGTAACAGAGTTACTTTCATGGAGTTAACACTAACATTGGGTGAAGCAGCAGAACCCAACTTTACAGCCTTTTGCAGCATTTATTACAACAGTGTATAAATAAGTAATCTGAAACTCTCTGCTTTTACATCATGACTGAGCCCTGCCCTTTATGTGTTGAATTTCATTATGAATGATGAGGGCAGATAGCTACTCCTGATCTGTGACCCATGACCTGTTCAGCACAGCAGCAGAGGAAGCATGCAGGCAGACAGGAACACCACTGACTGCAGTCCTCAGGCAAGGAGGACTCTGACAGGGCAGGGGCAGGCAGCTGCTGGCTCCCCAGCCACCATCTCTGGTGCTGGGGATGGTTGGTTAGGAACTTCTTCACTGAGTAGCTGCATCGGTCTCAACATGCTTGACCAACAATCAATTGACCTACCCCTCCAAAAGAGTGTCTAATCTTTTTTTGAGCCCATTTAAATTCTCAGTCTTCACCCGGGTTAAAAAAAAGTAATCCACAGTTCAAACAGGAACTGTACAAAACAAGAAGTTTATTTCCTGCCTGAGAAGTTCACAGGTTACTCAAACACAGCAACAACACTGCTGAGCACTTTCATCTCCCATCGGCTTCAAACAGCTCCATGAGCTCTTAGCAACTATCAAAACATAAACCCAATATAAACACATAACCTGAATTACACAAACATTTCCTTTCTCATTCATGTTTCTCAACTCTACAGAAATGCTGACTTTTATAATGATGTTAGTCATATTGGGACAGTGTGTAGCCTGTAACATAGTCATAAATATAGCTATGGAATCATACTGGTCTTCTGATCTTCTAAAGAATTAGCAGGGATATGAATGTCCCAGCTTGCAAAATCTATTTACATGTTCAACTTAAATGTTCATGAGTCAAAAATTATTCATTTCTGGTTCAAATCATTATTACAAGTGCTGCTTTAATCTTCCTGCAACAGATCTAACTCACATAACAAAAATAAGAGAAAAAGCTCTAAAAGAAATCAGAAAGTGAAGTCTCTGTGATGAGAAGGTCAAAATATTGTGTAAAAGCATTCGCGCTTATGCCAATACAGAGTCTGTATTACTCATTGCTTTTCCCCAGCTGGGTAGCTATGCCAAGTATTATATTCTGCTGGATTTTAGCTATGCTTATGTTGGACATTACTCCACAGATACAAGATACCAAGATAAAAGAGCCTCAAAAGAGGGAGTCATACACATTGTGCTCCTATACCATTCATTTGTTTGCAGAGCCACAATAGTTGCTATGTCACCCCTAATTCTCTCTTTTCTGGTCAGCTTTTTTATGTTATGTCTGAGACTGTATTTATTTCTTTTAGTGACTTGGTAAGGTAGATAATACTTCACACAGGTCTCTTAACTCACACACATGCAGACAGAGTGCAAGCATGCTTTGAAAAAGGCACCATGGTTTCACAGAGCACAAATGGCTGACACACAATTCATAGCCACTGTAAGGTGCAGGCAATCAAAGCAATGATGGAGAGGTTCCACTAGGTAAAACATGGCCCAAATAAAATTCAGAAAGGTTTAACATACTCACCGCAGACGATGAGGATCCTGAATAATTGCCCCAGGGAGTGTGTGTAGTGTACAACAATTTCAGTGTACTAAATCAGAGCAGTGATTTGATTTGAATTAATGTCTCCCTACCACCACTTCTGCATTGATCATGCTGCCTTACCCAAGATAAAATGTCTGTCAACAGCCTCAAGGACCCAGGGAGAGACCAGTAGCGCCTGGTCACCGCTGGGATAGGAGGCTTCCCTCTCCACAGCAATGACCTAGCAGGAACAAATTGTAAAGAGTGGTAAGTTTTTTGCAGGTAACACACAATTAACCTGTCTATCTCTAAACATGTGCAGTCCAGAACTGCAATTAATTTACAGGTCAATCTTATATCTCCAGATGCCTTTTCATTCCCACTGCAGTGCTTTCTAACACATCCTAATGGTTCAGCTGCATAGTAAATCTCACTAGGAGGAGATACTGGCACCAAGAACTAATCTCACGATTATGATAATGCATTTCATGTTCATCTTGTGTTGTGGTTTAACTTCAGCTAGCAAAATACCAGGCCCCCTCCTCACCTATGCCCCGAGCATGATGTACTATGGCATGAAATACTTCCTTGGTCAGTTTGGGTCAGCTGCCTGAACTGTGTGTCCCCTACACTGCCTGTAGCGAGACAGCGAGAGCTGGGAATGCAGCTGCAGGATCAGAAATGGAGAAAGACCTTGAATTCAGTGCAGGCATTCCCTAGTGCCAGCTAGGACCTTAACAGTACTTCTCTCAGCATCCAGGAAGACAGCTTCCTATAGTACTTCTCATCCAGGAAGACAGCTTCCTATCAGCCACAGTAAAGAGAGTTAACTCTTTCCTGACTGAACCCAGCACATCTTGGTATTTCTTTTACATGGAAAAAGCACTAGATTAAACAAAAACACACAGTAGAATTACTTCTTAAGCCTGTCAATTTTAATTGGTTGAATAAAAATTATGAACAAGGTATGTGGATGGAGATACAAACAAAGAAATAGAATGAGTAGAAATAAGACCTGAAGTTCATCAGTAATTTGATTCAGCCTGTACTTCTGGTTGTTAATAATTATAGTAATATACCTGGTTTTACACACTTTCAGTTCTGGTTGAAAAAACTAGAAAACCATAATTATTGGAATCGACCTGACAGATTTAGTACTAGGACATAACATTTTGGAAAGGGATTCCTGTGACTTCTGCTGCTTTCCATGTATCTGCTCTAGTGTCAGGTATAAAAGAGCCTGATCTGTCTTTAGTATGAAGTTACTCATAGAATCATAGAATAGCTTGGGTTGGAAGGGACCTTAAAGATCATTTAGTTCCAACCCCCCTGCCATGGGCAGGGACACCCTCCACTAGACCAGGTTGCCCAAAGCCTCATCCTATTACATCTAAACTAAATCTACCTGTTTTCAATTTAAACCCATTATCCCATGTCTTGTCACTACAGGCCCTTGTCAAAAATCCCCCTCCAGTTTCCTTGTAGGCCCCCTCAGATACTTGCAGGATGCAATAAGTACTCCCCAGAGCCTTCTCTTCTCCAGGCTGAACAAGCCACACTCTCTCAATCTTTCCCCATAGGAGAGGTGCTCCATCCCTCTGATCATCTTCGTGGCCCTCCTCTGAACTCATTCCAACTGGTCTATATCATTCTTATGTTGGGGGCCCCAGAGCTGGACACAGTACTCCAGGTGGGGTCTCATGAGAGCAGAGGGGAAGAATCCCCTCCCTCGACCTGCTGGCCACACTTCTCCTGATACAGCCCAGGATATGGTTGGCTTTCTGGGCTGCCAGCCCACACTGCCGGCTCATGCTCAGCTTTTCATCCACCAGTACCCCCAAGTCCTTCTCCTCAGGGCTGCTCTCGATCCATTCTCCGCCCAGCCTGTACTTGTGTTTGGGACTACCCCGACCCACGTGCAGGACCTTGCACTTGGCCTTGTTGAACTCCATGAGGGTGGTAGTGGCCCACCTCTCCAGCCTGTCCAGGTCCCTCTGGATGGCATCCCTTCCCTCCAGCGTGTCGACTGCACCACACAGCTTGGTGTCATCGGCAAACTTGCTGAGGGTGATACTTTTTACAGTCATACTTTTTACAGTTTATTTGTAAATCTTTAGCAGAAAGCAAGAGTCTTGAATTTTTTCCATCATGCACCTGATAAAATCTTCATAAAGCCGTAATTTCCCTCCATTTGTTCCTACCCGTTACTTTCTGCCTTATGGTTCTGTTTGAGGGGTTTCTTTTTTTGGAGGGTGAGGCAATAGATTTCTTTTTTGGAAGACAGGGTTGTACCTCCTGCAAATTCAGTATGCCTGTAGAGGGAGGCCAATGTAAATCCTCTTCACTTGTCATTTTCCTAGGTTACAGTCATGTTTCTTGCAATGTGAGATGTATTTTCAGTTCAAAAGATCCAGACACCATTTACAGAATTTCCAAAGGTGCTCAGTGTTGATCTGACAGCACTTGCTTTAAAAAAATGAAATTTCACTTGCCATCAGTGTGGAGAGCGTAAACTAGTACACCAAGTACTTCTGAACCCACTTTTAGCACACTAAGTAGAAAATTACTTCTTTAAAGCTCATCCTTCCATTCTCTTTGATACCTTCTTTACCCACCTTTATTCTTCTGCTTACCTGTGGTCATCACATGGATCTCATATCTTCAGAAATGGGACAGTTTTGTCAGTTCTAGTCACTGTTATTTGACCTAATGCAAAATCCAAATCCTTTTCCTTTCCTTCACCTCCTTGTTTCCTCTCAATGAGCTTCACAAAATAATTTTCCCAGCCTTGCCATATAAAGTGGATTCCCTTTGAAGGCACATTGGTAACTTTTATCAGAGCACACTTCCCTATATATTTTGTGATCTCAGCTCTTAAAATCTCCAGGAACTTCCATGCAACTGAAGTCAATTTTACTAGCCTATTATTTCCTATTACTGTAGTGCTTCTTTCATAGACTAAGATAACGTTAGTTTCCTTCATGACCATTTACACACTTCTGCCTCCCGAGAGAACTATTAAATATTGTAATTCACATTGTCACTCCTACAGTGACAAAACCCAGCACACTCCTATCCCTCCTACTTGCCAAAGACAAGCCAGCAACCAACTCATCAGAGATCACAGATGGTAAAGTTTACAGATATGGCCTTTTTTGGTGATCTCCCAAAATAACACAGGCCTCTTATAGGATTTCCTGGGATTATGTTTGAACTAAATAATAGCTTTTTAGAAATATGCATTCTAGGTTTTAAGAATTTACACTGATGGGAAATCCACTACAACCTACATGAATTTGATTTGAATTTGTCTAACTTCAGATTTGTCTTGTAGACTGTGAGCAAGTCAACCCTAAACTAACTTTCAGCATAGCTAACCAGATGCTTGGATGAGTAGCTCATTTATGAAACTATTTATCTTGTTCCAGCCTTCTTTGGTGGCAGACCTCAGCAGGGGACAGGTGCTCCATCACAGCAGGGGCTGACAGAGGTTAAGTGCCACCAGCCTGCTCCTACCGTGCCTTCCATGGTGCAAGTGCTGGGCTGTGCCACACTGTCATGTTAGGAGCTGATGTTACACAAAGCATTCATCACTGTTCCTGAGGCTTTGCCAGCAATCTGACCCCACAGATGGTGAATAAAAAATCCGTTAACACAACAAGCAAACCTTCTTTCTGGGTTTTTATTTTAACCTTCCATTCTAGGTTTGCACAACCCAGTAAAACCTTCATCCTTACCAGGAAGAAGCTACCTTTTCAATAAAAGGAAGTTTCAGCAACTGTGAATGCTAATATCATGATGTTATTAGTAATTTCTGGTGCCTATTACCATGATCCCCCCTTGCTCTAGTCAATGTAAGCTTTTACCATTTACACAAATGGGTGCAGGACCCCAGTCCCTCTCACACAACACTAGTCCAGCATCACCATACCTCCATGTGTGGCAGTCCTATTTAAATCAGTGGCATACAGTGCCAAGGAAGAGATAAGTATATCTTGGCATTTTTACCCAAAGTTTATATGAAGATTCCAAGGTCTGTATAATTAGGTTTAAAATATCCTATATTATATGGCAAGACTCCTTGGAATTCTAGGATTCTAATTCTGCCAGAACTCAAGTTCAGAAATGCACAAAAATGTTAAGCACATATACCAACTTATACATATAATCATGTAAGCTACACCTTGTAGATAAATGTTTATTTAGAAGGTGGAGTGGGGGGCACTGGGGGCAAGGGGGACGGGTGTTCTTCACACAGCAGTGAGAATCACATAACTGCTGAGTAAGAAGAAAGCTTTTCCACATTTATTTGAAAAGAGGAGACTGGACCATTTCCGCTCCCCATGGCAGAGGGAAAGTGCAGGGACAGCACTTTGGCCAGCCAAATGTTCAGGGATAGAGCCCAGTGAAAGGGGAAACCAGACAAGAGATAATTTTAAAAGTTCTGGCTTTAAAACACATTTTTCAGGAGGGTAAGGGAAGTGCAAAGTAGATGTTAGTACCCAACCTGTCCTCTCACGCTCTATAAGGTGTAAGGAAATGTGTAACGCTTGCAGGAAAGCAATGTGGCTGATGCAGCCGTTACCAAAATGCTTCCTCTGCGTGCCTTGCTCCCATAACTCCATTCTTGGTCTCTTTCAAAAGGGTCAGCAGCCTGCCTGTGAAGGTGTTGCTGGTGATGCTGCTGGTGTGGCAGATGCTGCTTGCTGGGACAAGGACCCCACAGTCATTCCCATTTCACGGTTCTTGGCCACACACCCTGTTCCTGGGTAAGGCCCTTGAACAAAATGGCTGTTACTGCGCTTGCCTAGCAAACACAAAGTACCCCAAGGCCTGTTGCACCCCAATGCTCTCAGGGTCACCCTGAGGAATTTTTTACTTCTCCTATATCCAGATTTTTTCACAGGCGGGCCAGCCTATGAAAGCCTTCTGGCAATCTCTCCGACACACATTTCCTTGGAGTCATTCTTATGCTAAAGCAGCAAGTACCTCATCATCCATGAGGAGGAGCTAGTTGTCCTTGCAAATGCCATTTGCCAGGAGATTTGAGGACAGACACACCGAGGCACCTCCAGGTCTGCCAGAAGCTGCATGGTGCCTTTGCACAGGCCGGCTGTGCCAAGAAGGCTGGCCTGGGATTGTGAGGAGGCAGGCATGGGGTTCCTTGACTTGTAAGATCTGGCCGAACAACAATAACCTGGAAGTGCTTAAGCCATGAAACACTGCCAAACTCAAAAACTGGCTTGCCAGTCCTGAGTCCATCTTGAAACACTGGGGCTTTCCCAGACAGAAGAAAAAAAGTTGACATAAAGCAAAGCCTTCATGGGCTAAACCACAGATAAGATAAGCATCTCAATCCCTCCCTGCTTATGTTAACCTTAGCATATCAAGGTGATACTCTCTATATCCAAAAGAGCACAAAGTAATATTAAATTAACTATTAGCTTCTATTTATGACAAATCCTTCTTTGAACTTTAATACTTTATGCAAGGAGAGAGATGTTTGCACAAGGGCTTTTTGTGCATGCACCTTTAGGTTTTTTAATTAGAGGCTGCTTTTGCTAAGTTTCATGCCTATTAGGAAGCCTGACTTTTACCCATCTTTCTCCTAAAACACAGCCAATGTAACGGGCCTCGTGCAATGAACCGCAATGGATCTGATCCTTAAAAACAACATTTGAGAAAGCAGGTGTCTTCTGGGAAACCTCACGCTCAGCAGATGGGCAAGGTGATTAAGTACCATAGGAAGTGCTGTCTTGCAGTGCAGAAACCGTACCAACAGATTGGTAATGGTGCTGTTCTCATGAGAAAAACCGGGTCATTATTAAATGGATGGAAACTGTTGTTTGTAAAAGATGTTTTTATGAATGTAAACCCTTCTTTATTGCCATGTTAAATTTATCACAACGCAAAGAACTGTCAGTAAGAGGATGTTCAGTCTTCCCCCACGACCACCAGGACATTTAAAGCAGATACGTTCATCACTGATGTGTTAATCCAAAACTGTGGGTTCAAAAATTGGTCAAAATACTCATCCTCGTTAGTTACTGATTGCATGAGGTGCTAGGAGCAATACCTATATAGGATACTTAACACCTTTCCTTATAAAAGAGAGAAAGAAATCTTTCTTTCCTAATAACTTCGCATGCAGCTATTACTCGGACTAGCCCTATGACATTTGGTTTGAAGAAAAATGCCTTTACTTTCTTTCATAAAATTTCACTTGTGCTTTGATTGGCCAGCAGCTGAAAAGAGAAACCTTCTCTCTTCTCTGGCTTCCATTTTTCTGAAGAATAGCAGCTCTGCAAGAAAATGTGTAAACAGACATGCAAGCACCCTGGTTTGTGCTGGAAATCTAAGAAGCTGCTGCAGCACTTGAAAAAGGAAGTCTCTCCTTTGAAAAGGAGACAAAGAGGCTTACTCTGCTACCATGCTACGAGGTCTGTGCTGCTTACACTCCCACGCCCAGAGACAGCAGAAGCACTCCCAGAAATATGGGAAAACAGAAAAAAAGACTGTCCTAATCTTCCCTCACTCCACTGAACATCACCAAGACCCAACATGGAACCTTTACAATCCTATCCATCACTGGGTTAACAGGCTCTCCTATCATTAATTTTTCAGTCCAAGTGGTAGTAGTATCTGCTTAAGGAGATGGATGAAAGTCCTATAGGTGACAGGGAAAAGGCAATTTATAGAATCATGCAGAACTCTAAAGTGATGCTTTATTTTTAAAGCCATGTTTGCAGATCCAAGCATTACAAAATATCATTTCCTCTGGAAATACATCCCTACTCCTACATGGGCACACATAGGGGACATCATAGCATTTCTCCACAGGAACCTGTCTCAGTAAACATACAGACTGAAGAATGAAAATCAGAGCAGCAACTAAATCCCTCTTTGACACAGGTTTTCAAATGTAAAATTAGCAAAGACATATAATTTCCTCAATTAACAACAACAAAACAACAAAACAACAAACCAAAACCAAAACAAAAAACCAGCAGCTTACTACAAAGGAAATTCATTCTATCTATTTTTTTATCTGTTTGTTTGTTTATTAAAGTTTTTTCCCCAAAAAGAGATGAACAGGTAGAGATAAACTGACCTTGAAGTGTTACACCATTATCTTCTGTGATATCCAGCAGAAAAAAAACCCCACATATTATTTTATAGGCACCTGGCTCATTATGTCTTACAAATTAAGTCCTCATTTATCTATATACACCAAACAGTACCTAGCCATCGCCTTCACTTAAAAACACATTGCCCTTCTTTCTAGCCTTGTTAATTTCCAGACGATAATTGAATTTATGCTCATAAATGTATCTGTTTTGCATGCATGACTAAATCATCCCTCCATATCCATTATCCATTGTACATTCCAACATGTTTGCCTACTGCTTTTGTTTTGCTTTGTTTCCTTTGGATCCATTTCCATCAGTTTGAAGGAGGGAGCTTATGAATTTAAGTTTCCCATATGGATGCTGGAGCTGCACTCTCAGGCATAGTGCTTTTGTAAACATGAAGAATAGGAAAAAACACACTAAAAAGCAGCATTTGGGACCCTTTATTGGGCCTTTTGTGAAGGCAGAAAAATATTTTCTCCCCAGCCCTGCACTGCCCACTGCAAAGCCTGGATGTGTACTATCTTCTGGTTGCCCAACTCCACTCAGTGCAACTGGCACTCCCAAACTGAGCCTTATCTGGGACTGCTGTGGGGAAAAAACGTGTCTGAGTTCTGGTCCAACTCCTCTTGTGGGTTTGCAGGGTCTGGCCAGGAGAATGAGCTAGTGGCACTGCCAAACTCTTGACATAAAATATCCCCCTGGCTGGCAGGTAGAGGACTCTCATTCCACTTCTGTATCCAACCACAGCACAGAGCCTCAGAGACAAGCCTCAAAAGGAGAAAACCTGAAAGGTCCCTAAGGTCTGACCCTGCTCTTCTCCCACACACCTCAGTAGTGTTTGTCCTTCCCTGCCCAGACTTGCAGCACCAGGCAAATCATTCATCACAAATGAATTCTGATTCAATCCCAAAGCTACCTGATTTGATTAGCATCAAGTGTATTTTGAATTAGATCAGTTCAGTTCAAAACAGAACCTACCCTCCATTTTCTCAATTAAAAGTATGACCGTGCAAAGCCTGCATTTTTCTGTTGATAAAATATACGTGAAAAAATCCCAACGAGGAACAGGTAGACTGTTGTGGTTTAACCTCAGCCAGCAGGTACCACCCCAGCACATAGACTTAAAATTGTGATGCATACTTAGGCAAAACTCCGAGTTGGTTTTAACTTACCCTTAATGCACATCCTCAAAATTACCAAAATATATAATTTTTCACAAACTTAATGAAAAAAGGATTCCTTGAGCAAAACCCCAACTACTCCAGGGAGGATCACTTGAATGATTTACTTAGCTTTTAAGTGTTGCAGAAATAACCTAGTAGGGAGAAAGCAAATACAGCTCTTGTCACTGGGGCTGATTTTACTGCCAGTAAAGAGAGGAGACTCTCACCCACTGTAAGAAATTCCTGAGGCTGAATATGCTGGTCAATACACAGGCAAACAATGCAGGCTAGTGGTTAGCTTACACTCCACCAAATCAACAATTTGCTTCGGCACAGGATCTGCAGTGATTTTTTCATTCACTCTAACACAGACAATCATTATCTGCATGTGGGTGCTGAGAGGACAAGATGTGTGAAAGCAAGGTCAAGGAAACAAGAGAAACTCCCTCATTCATCCCATGGAACAGTTAGTCTATTCTGCAATAACTCGGGTTAACAAATAACGTAATAAAGATTGGCATGCTGCCAGGATGACTGAATTGATTCCTACACTGCACAGCACGAATCTTTTGATCTCCCCGTAAAGAATGGGAAATTATAGCCACAGTGGGTACCTCGCAGGAAAAGCAAATAAAAATTAAATGAACATTTCTGGCAGTTTTGACCTTGCTTTGGGGAATACTGCTTTAAATTTGATTGCCCTGCCCACTTAGTATTTCACGAGAAGACACAAGCAAGGCAGAAAGACAGTTTTTAGTATTCTCTTTGATGAGGTAGAAAACTGGATAGTCTTCTCCCACCCACATTTTTTTTGTTTGTTTTTGTTCATATACTCAACTACTCAACAGAAAAGATTTTATCCTGGCTTTGATTTGATTTTCAGGATTTCTGGTGGGAAATTCTTTGAGCAGATATTTTGCTTCCACTGGGATTTATGGTGCTATTCTAATTATTTCTGGCATTTTGCCCATCAAATTGTGAGTTTCTTCAAAGGAATGAAATGACAGGAGGCCTCCTTTAGAGCAATGAGGGACAAGGTTTGAATTTTGTTGTCTTGGAAACAAGCTAGTTCTTGTCATTGAATATATTCATAAAATAATGGTTGAAACATCACTGATAATAATGGACTCTTTCCTTGTCAAAATCTATGTTCTGGGGACTTTGCTGCAATAGGCTCTGTCAAAGAGTTTTTGCAGATGTTGAAGCTAACTTCAGCACTTCTGTTTAAAATCCCTGGCTCCCACCCCACAGCACCTGCAGCCAGCTCTGCCCATGGAGGAAGCTGGCAGGGGCCAGGCAAGCCCCACCATCCCTTTGCACTCCAAGAAGCACACAGCTAACTGCATCCCTGTGGCAGAGACATCAAGGCACATACCCTCCTGTCCCTGTTTGTCAGTGCCAGATGGCTCCGAATCATGAGATCATCACCCACAGTGGATAACTTTGCATTGTGCCAGTTATGTAGAAAATATATTTTCCCTCCTGTCTGCTGACATAAATCCCAGGGTTCAAGGTATTTACAGTCAGTGCTAGGGGTCTTATCGGCTTCTCAGCAGGTGATTCACTTTTCAAACAGGTGGATATTGATTAATGAGTAAAATCCAGAGACAGACATGGGTTTTCAGGAAGGCTATTCAAATTGGGAACCTACTGTCTCTCTTAGAGCTTCTGTATCAATCAATGCACCTTTAGTTTTGTACACATTTAAAAAGAAGAAAAAAAAAGTAAAACCCTGCATTCCGAATGGTGTGAATTTAGCTGAGAGTTGACAAACTCCTACAGCTCCCTGATACTCCTGATGTGTCTGTGTGGACTTGCACATGTGTGCAAGTGTGGTACACACATACTGGGGGGTGGAGGGGGTGG
>NW_010267437.1:0-19396 GCF_000690775.1 Eurypyga helias
GTGATTAGAGCCGTCTGGTGGTGCAGCCACTCCTCCCAGTTTGGTATCATCAGTAAACTTGCTGAGAGTACATTCTGTCCCTTCATCCAGGTCACTTATGAATATATTGAATAGGGTTGGACCCAGCACTGACCCCTGGGCGTAGTCACTAGCCACAGACCTCCAACTAGACTCTGCCCCATTGACCACAACTCTCTGACCTCTTCCCTTCAGCCAGTTCCCAATCCACCTCACCGCCCAATGGCCCAGTCTGCACTTCCCAAGCTTGGCTATGAGGATGCCATGGGATACCGTGTCAAAAGCTTTGCTGAAGTCAAGGTAGACCACATCTACTCACAAACAACTCACAGACGAGCCAGCAAAGGAGTTAGCAAAGCAGCTAACAAAGGAGTTCGTGAAAAAATAAGAACAGTGATGGCCCTCGAGCCCACTCCCCATTTATGTACTGAGCATGACGTACATAATACCCATTTGGTTAGTCTGGGTCAGCTGTCTGAACTATGTCCCCTACACTGTCTGCAGTGAGAAAGTTGGAAATGCAGCTACAGTATCAGAAGCTGAAAAAGACCTGGAATTTGGTGCAAGCACTCCCCCGCACCAACTAAAAAACCACCTTATCAGCACTTTTCTCAGGGTAAATCCAGAAACATAGCTTCATACCAGTCACTGTGAAGAAAAGTAACTTTTTTCTGACTAAAACCAGCACATGGGCGAAGCAGACATCAGTTACTTCATACAGGAACTCATTTTGCGAGAGTGTGACAAAGTTGTGGCACTGGCAGTTCTCCAACCATAGAAAAAGTGCATTTTCCCCACACCCCACATGATCCAGGTTACCAGCTGCTGCAGTAGCAGACATGACACAGCAGTATCACATCACTATAAAGAATAGGCCTGAATTTTCTGCCTAGAGCATGGGATTTTTGAAGAATAATACCATGCATGAAAACATCAAATGTCATACAATCACATGGTAGTGCACATCATGCCATGTGGTCTTGCGTTGGGAAACTTATGGGGGTCTTAATTCAAGTCCCTTGAAAGGTACAGAAGGCTTGGTTCCTTTTTTTTGTGCAAAATCCACAAGAAATTCAGAAAGCATAAGAGGAGAATGCAAAGAGCTAGACAGTGACAACCATCAGGGTATTTATCTTGAGGAATGCTGTCGGGAAAGGGTATGTGCAATTCCACCCTGTTCTTAGTCTTCCATAAACACAGATACGAGCTAAGATTGCAGAATTTTTGGCTGAAACTATGAATCAGAAAACATTTTGCCATTGTTCAATTATACAATCCAAAACCAAAATAATTTGAGGTAAGAAACCAGATCTGTATCTGAATACACACAGAATTTGGGTTAGCTCATCACTGAATTTGATTCACACATGGCACATCTTCAAAAAGTACGTAATATAAAATCCCAAACTCGAGATGTTTTATGTTAAACAGGAATGACAGGACGGGAAAGTAAAAGAGACCTAACTATAGAAATAAGGTTAGCAAGGGACCAAGCAGTACCTGGTCACCTGGGAAATGCAAATTCCTGCACTCAGGCACCAGAAGAGTCAGGGAGCTGACTGGCTGGAAAGCAGCTTTGCAGAGAAGGACCCAAGGCTCCTCACGGACAAGTTGACCATGAGTCAGCAATGCACACTTGTGGCAAAAAAGGCCAACAACATCCTGGCTTCATTATGAACACATTGCCAGCATCTTATTGGAGGTGATGCTTCTCCTCTACTCAGCACTGCTGAGGCCATACCTGGAGTGCTGTGTCCAAGACAGGGCTCCTCAGCAGAAGAGAGACATGGACACACTAAAGTGAGTCCTGAAAAGGTCCACAAAGATGGTGAAGCGACTGAAGCATCTTTCATACGAGGAGAGGCCGAGAAAGCTAGGACTGTTTAGCCTGGGAAAGAGAGGGCTTTGAGAAGACATTGGCCAGAGAGTTGTGGACTCTCCACCTATGAAGACATTCAAAGCCTAGCTGAACACAGCCTTGAGAAACCTGCTCTAGCTTACCCTGCTTTGAGCAGGAAGATTGGACTAGATCTCCAGAAGTCATTTCCAGCCATAACTATTCTGTGATACTGTAACTCTACATTTGGAGACAGAATGTTTTTAGGAAAATGACCATTTCAAAGACAGTAGATGAATTTTGAATACAGTTTTAGGAAGGCTTGAAATTGTCAGGTTGATTTGAGTGGGGGGTTAACAATACATATTCTATTTATGTATCAGAATATATATTAGTATACACTAGAAATATATTCCACTATAACTCAATATAATCTTAAACAAATGAATGGGAAAACTGAGAATATAATTTGGTTAGTAGTTTAGAGGCTTGAGCAAAAATCTCAGATTAAAATTGCAAAAATCCAAGTCTAAGTTGGTGCTGAATCAGTTAATCAAAACAGTATTACATAACAGTGATAATGAGCATTCAGACATGTAAGATTTAGAAGATAACAAGACATTTGAAGCCAGTGCCATATAATGCATTCTTGCCTGGAAAGAAGACCTCCGAAGGAAAAATTACAGTCTCCACCATGCAACTGCTCAGTTTTCTAACACACTCTGACATTTCCTCTGGGTTGTCTTTCCCACGTTATTGTTTCCCATTAACATGTGCAAAGCTCTCTAACTGCACATCTCTGACTGCTCCTTGACTCTTTCATTTGCAGTGGTGCCCAAGCAAAACCTTGTCAAAGATTAGGTAGCAGGAATACTGTGATCACTGCTTGCAACATTGACCTCGAATGTCTTCCAGTTGGCTTGCACTTCACCATCAATGTGCTTTCCACCTGTTACATGTACCTGCAGTCCTTGTTCTTTACAGTAAGGCCTGTATTTCGATCAGTATTTGTCTACCCTAGCCGATGGTAGGCACTGATACCTTTATCCACAAGACAAGACTCCACTGAGACAGTAAAATTAACAAAAATTATTATATTTATTAAAAAATCAGATGTAACTAATTTAATATTATTTAAAGGTTGTCCCCTCTAGGAGTGCTCATCCCTAGGATTCTTTCCAGAGAAGAGATTCCTCACTCTCCTCTCACATGGGCTGCTGAAGCCCTTTCACATGACTCAGGAGAACCTACTGAAAGGCTACACATTCCATTTCATACCTGCAATTTACACATGAATCCTAAATAGCTCACCCATTACACGAAGTAGGTGAGCACCTGCCCCGTCCCTCACATCCAGGTACTGTTTGGTACGCTACATAAGACTGTAGTAGCAGAACAGAGCTAGCTGATAGTAAGTAAGCAAGTTTTTGAATGAGCCTGAAAATCTTCCGTAGCTAACATTCAGTTGGGAATCCAAGCCTCACCCAACTCTGGGGTCACTGACAACATTCTTGGTTTCACTGGTTGTGTAACAGATCATGGCCAACAATAAGGTCACCTGATGCAAACCAGTGGAAACTCTTTAAACCGTGCTCTTTAGTGCAGCTAAGGCCATTCAGAGTGGCTGAGCTTCCATCGTTGCCGTTCCAGTGAACTGTGCTTTATGTACACTCCAGATCCTTTGTTTAAATAAAGTCTTCTGCTGCTGCAGAAAGGTCAATGAATGTTTTGTGTAAAATCTACAGGAGGATAGAGTCCTAAAGCATTTTGCCTCTGTTAACTGTATGTTTTCTTTTTCCTCCCAAGATTGTGCTTACAGACACTAGTCTATTATTGCTGTAATTGAGACACGTGTACCTGTTAAAACAGTAAAAACAAAAAGCACCACAGTAGAAAGGAAAATTTTAAAATAATTCTAGTCAATGGTAGAAGGACAAACAAAAGGTTTTACAAATAGATAAGGATCAGGAGGATTTTGAGGGAGGCTGTAGTCTCTTGGTATGATGGATGGAGGCAAGCTGATGACAGATGAGGCACAGAGTGCTGCAAAGCTAAAAGATTTCTTTGTCTCAAGTATGTTCACTAGGGAGAAAAGGGGAAACATGCCAGAATCAGAGAGAAGTTTCCTGGAGGCAGAAAATGAAAAATTAATGAAATGAAGAGTGACACCAGAATAAGTAAAAAGGAATCAGTCAGTGAAAAGAAATGTACAGTTCTACTATTGGATGGCCTGTATCCCAGAAACATACTGTATTTATACATTTTAACTAACTTGAGAACTAAAATTATTACCATCAGTAGAAAAGACAGATGATTACCACACTTACCAGAGTTCATTAGGGGCTGAGAGGCGGGTAAAGAGAGATTTCAGGGTAAAAGACTTTAGAAGGGTGTGGGTTAGGGTACAAAGAGCAGACAGCTCTGAAATAAGGCAGGCTGCAGAAGCTGGTATTTTCACACTGCATGTCTAAATGAAGGTAAAACTTCATAGATTAAAAGTTTGGGTACATAGACATGTGAATAAGGGTTCTAGCAGTTTGATTTAAGAGAGTTTTTAGGTAACTAAATCATCAAATTTAAAAATTATTACCTGGCTCTTTGCATATCTTCACACAGAAAAGTAATTAATGCATATTTTGTATTATCCTGAAGCGTATTTGCAATTAAGTTGATGTACTAATAAGTTCATAAACTGAAGACAGGCTATGTATAAAGGTATGAACAGTTATACTGACTCAGGATCTCCCAAAGAAATACAGAAACACCCATATTTAAATATGTGACTTAAATTAGTAAAGACAGGAGGACTGGGCTGAAAATTGTACAGTAGCAGGACATAATGGACTAGAGATTTAAGTCATTATGTTGATCTCTAAACAAGTTACAGAAACCATGCAGTCATCTAAAGAGAGATCATTACTGACATAAGGACCAGGAAGAAAAAAACCCTGAGATTACTGATCACAGGATTTCACACTGAATTACACCAGGATTTTAAAAATAAATTAAGAAATAATGTAGAACTATAAATGTGATGTGAAAAAGTTTGCCATAAAAAAAATAAAAAGACACACAGCCAAATGGAATGAAATACCCCATAGGTCACACTCAGGCTTTGTTAAACCTTGCGGCTCAATGTGCATATTTACAGTAATAACTAGAAGCCACAGTGAGATGTGGATCCTCCTTGTGCAAACCATGACACAAGCCTGCAAGCATCCGCTGAACAAATCTGCTTTTCACTGAAGTCAATTAAGCAATTTTTGTAAATTTGTATTCGCTAATAAATACAAATCGTTGCGAATTCAGAGTAGGGCCTTGCTTCTCAGATGGTACTGTTGATTTCACAGCATTGCATAACTCAATACTAGCTACTCGTTGAGTAAAGTGAGATGCAACAAGTTGAGATACTATGACAGAAGAACAGAGATAAAGGGAGATAAAACAATGAGTGGAATAGGATTATGAAAATGAATCATGTGCAATCCATTGGTGTTAATTAGTTCAACATTGCTGATGTGTTTTAAAACCAAGCTGAGGCAATAAAGTAATATTGATCATCTCAATTTCTACAGACCAAACCTGATAACATTAAAATAGAAATTATGGAAGACAGAATGAAAATAATCAATAACAGTCTGCGTATTACTATACTGTGCCTATTAAAAAACGCCCTGTCGACTGCAATTACAGTGCATATTAATTCATTAATATTAACCAAGTCTTAATTTTTTCTTGTGGGAAAGTCAGTCTCAGCAGCAAAACAAACTTCTTCACTAACACATCTCATATTGCATCCCCACTGCCAGTTGTTCAGTACCATGATCAGTATCTGTTTTGTGCATATTTATTTCATCATCACCCGAAACGTGTGCAATGATTCCACCTTTCTAAAGTACAGACGGATGTCACTTCTCTTCTTTTTACGTATGCATTCTGGCATGTATTTATTTCAGTGGATATGGCTAGAGAAACAGGCGCTCCACTACGAAGAGAATCACGAAGGTTTGCGACAATCTTGAGTAGGAGTTGGTTTCACAGTGTGAGGTTAGCCCTGGAGGAGACTCACTCTCTCCTACCAACACCAAGCGGCCACACCGCTTGTAGAGTTCCTTTGTGCCAGTACTGCTCCGTATAACAGCAAAGTCAAAGTGTAAGATGAGAACGCGTGGCACTCAGCCCCGCGTTTAAATTCACCAGGCGATCCCTGCTATTCGACAGAGACAGCCAAGAGAGAAGCTAGTAGTAACCGCTACAACATGCCAGCTGTTTATTTGGCTTCCTTCCCTCGCAGATTACTAAACAGCACAGACTGAAACAAAGGATTAGGAATGCTCATGATTTCATTTTGCTAGAAATGCCACAACCAGAAGGGGATATCCTGTATTATAAATTATTTTAAATAAGACATTTTTTCTACCTATTTCAAATAGAAAATAATTCAAATCAGTTAAATAAAATTAATGCCAATAAATGAAAACTTTTCAGCAGAAAGAGAAAGCTTTACAATCTGATTCTAAGAAATCACCGTAGCCCTCGGTGGTACACTAACTGCAATAGGAATTCGGTATTTCAGTTCCTGATACTTGTTCTCAAGGTGGAGTTGGTTCTCAAGTTCTCATCAAGGCCCCCTTTCCCGCAAAAGTCTGGACCGGATGGTCTTTTGCGGTCCCTTCTAGCCTGGGCAGTTCTATGGTGACCAATTTCTTTTTTTTTCCCACTGCTTTCTAACTGAGTTATCTTAGTATCTTTTTTGATTCTTAATAAGTTTAAAAGCAGTACACTGGAATTATATGATAGCTATCAGTGCAGACTGAATTTCTTCATCAAGTAGCGGGGAGTGTGTAATCTTGTGCACTGGACTGATCATGCAACTTGCTGCTGCTCTAGGCAGGCAGTTAAGCTAATTGCCCATCACAGAGACTCTTACACTGATTGCACACTAGAAAGAGGAGGCAACTGGTTTCCCATTCTCTCATTTGCCGATATTAGCTTTATGTTGCTGCCACCAGATCTATGTGTAATGCACAAGTCTTTACAACTTTGTTTACATGGCACAAAATATAATTTGTGTGCTACAGAAATCTTAACCAAGCTTTAAATGTTCATTGAGAACCAAAACAATCAAAAAACCTAAGCCCCGTTTCCTCATAAACTAATAGTGTTAGAAATCAATTTAAGCAACAAAACAAGCAGTTTACGAACTATTTAAAAGGCATGCTTCCTTCCCCAAGTAGTTCTTGGTGCCCTAAATGAGAAAAATGTACAGTTCTTAATAGAAACAATTATCAGCAAAAGCTTTTGCTTTCTAATTGAAGCAGAAATGCCACTGGAACACAGCTTTCCCTTGTCATGTCGTAACTGCAGTTATTCCTTATGCATTTATGTATGTTCATGAGACAGAATGGTCCAAACACCTACAACTATGCAATTAGAACACCAAAATAAAGATGGCTGTGATGGTCAGCCTTTTAACAAGTATAAATATACATAAAAATGGTAAAGAAGCAAGTAATCAATCCACTAGTCTCTATCCACAGGACAGATAAAGCAAAGACCACATCAAAAATGTCTTCTCACTTAACCCTGAATGATAATAACCTCTAAATTATATTGCCACTCCCTTAAATTCTCAGTCTTTTTCCTGGTATTTCCAAAAGCAATACCCATTATAGCCACTGATGTTTCATGAAAATGCAAATACAAATTAAGTATGTTGTGTAACACAGTAATGTGCTTCGGTGTCAATACTTCTTTAATGAAGGTAAAAAGTCTCCAATGTGAGTATGTTCTATTAGCCCAAAGAAGACAGAAGTAGTCAGGCATTTACAATGCAGAACATAATGACCCCGTGTGTCATTATACTGAACCCTCATGTCACAAATGCAGGGGTTTATCTCATATCCACGCAAATCTGAGCACGCTGCCGATGTGATACCATACCATATTCTTGGAGACACACACTTGAGTGCACAGCTGGACAATCTACCAGTAGTGTACAAGTGAGAAACACGAAGAGGGATGCTTGCACATGAGATGTGGCCCCTAGCAGGTGAGAGCAGAGGCTAAGATAAACTTTGCTTTGCCAGGTAACCTTTGCAGGCGTGTCAGACCACTGTGGCAGGGGTTGAAGTGTCAGCAGTGTGAGCGAACAAAGGAAACACTCCTAAATATAGCATGGCCTTGGTTTTATTCCCGTGCCTTCGACTTTAACTTGGGCTTTTTTGGCAGTGACAAGATTCTTTTGGTTCAAATGATCACTTACCATGGTCTAAATAACTGCTGGTACACAGCCGACACACAAATCTACCATTCTCATTTTCTTTCTAATACTCCGTGCCTGCAACTTGGCAAAACGCTGTTCAGACCCAAACTCAGAAACTTCTACGTCATCTTGCTTGCATCAATGTAAAACCTGGCTTTTCACAACTACTGATAAAAAGGATTACCAGCCTTCAACCTGGACACCAAGGGTTTGAGGTAGAGTGGACAGCACTAGGGAATGAGCCCAGGTTTGCTCAGAAAGATCTGCGTAGGCAACATTAGCAAGTCTTTTCAAAATGATGCCAGCAGTGTGCAAGGTTCTTAAAGAATGTCCTATTGATTTGAGAAAGTAATTCAGGTTTCAAACCTACTTCAGTCCTTGCTAAGGACAAAGACATACGGGAAGTCAGATACTCAAATTATGTGAGCGCACGTGAGCTTTCATCGCCTTACCTACTGTTTCATGTAAGCTTCCTATGCCAGTTAAACAACCTGAATTAGCATTAACCCTGACCGTATCTGGTTTTCTAGAAAAAAAATAAGATAAATTGAACATTTAAAAACTCAGAGGTAAGGTCTCCATATTAAATTTACAAAAAACCATCCCAAAACATGCCACGTTTTGGAGGGGAGCAGCAGAACATCTCAGCTCCATCTGTAAGCCCAGTTTCTACTCCAAATGCCACAAGATGGCTCTGGTGGGTTTGGAAGTGTCCCCTGATCACCCATTAGACCCGTGAATGACACTGGGCCATTAGACTTAGCTGGAACATAGGGCCGGCACACTGAGGACAAGCAGTGCCAAGCAGGGGCCATTCTCTGCAGTCCTCGCCTGGCTTGTGATTAATATTCGCTTTGTTCATTAATAGTGCTATATAGTAAATTAATTTATTAGTTTAATGCAAAATAGGTTGATATAAAATGAGGGCAGAGAGGATAAGACTGTCTCAACACATTTGGTTCACTCGGGGACACCAGAAAAGGCTGAGAGCTCAGCTATCTTGGAGCAACAACAGTGAAATTCATAGACAATTACACAGATACTTAAATGATATTCACATTTTCTCTGCCCAGGACCATTAGGCTCCTCCACCATGTCACTCCAACTTCTGACAAGGCTCTTAAACTAGATCCATCTTGCCCCCTTGGACCTTACAGGAAGATGTCTCTCACAGTAGACTTTCATCATCTCCATTCCATGGCACATTTTTCTAATGAACATTAATCAGTTTTGAAATAGCTAACGGTACTGAAATGTAAATGATGCCTATTTGAACTGAGTGGAATATGAAAGAATCCACTTACTGGGTTATTGTTGAACAGTTCTCCCCCCCAATTCAGCCAGCACCACTTCAGTCATACCTGGTTAATAATTGAAGTTTACCTTTGTAAGCACTTTTGGACGAGAAAATTTAGTTTCTGCTACTCGTGGCTGGATTTTAGAGATGAGAATGTATAGTGCCACCACAGTTTATTTTACCAGCCCAATCTTCCTTTAACAGTCCTGCACTCCAGGACAAGTCAACTGTATTCATCAAGAAATGTATAAATTCCTTCTACTGCTCAACAGTGGTCATCAAGCTAAAGTATGGGTGCACAAGAAATACATAAAATATAAAGGAAGACATGAAAGACATTACTATTTCCTATTGTGGACCATGTTTTACATCTGTTCAAAGCTGCTGTGCCTGTTATGTGACCAGGCATGCATGGTCTGCCAAGGATGAGTGACCGAGCAGGGGAGCCGGAGTCCCCACTCACTGCCCCCCAGCAGAGTGGGAGGTGTGGGGTGGTGAGGGCAGCAGGCAGACCCAGGACCAAGTACCATCCTCAGGCCATATGCAAACTTTCAGCATGACACAGGACACCTCATTTCATCTGCTTTTGCAGCAAGGGAATAATAATAGTTCCCTTATGCTGGTTTCCCTCCTATCTTGTCTCTCCAGACCGTAATTTATTTGTGCAGGTACCATTTTTCACTCTGTCCATACAGCACAATAGGCTACCAATCTCAGTTAGGGCATCGATGTGTTAATACTGTACATCTAATAAAGAGCTGAATATATATTCTCCATATTTTGAAGAGTAGTAATTATACTTTTTTTCATAAGGCTGTACTTTTTCCTTTTTCCTTTATTAAAGATCCTCAGTATTCAGCTGAGAAAGAAGGAAGTTATTTATGTCTCTTTGACATGGGAGCATAGCTTGGTCTCAGACGTCGTTTAAAGCGGCCTCAAAGCTATTCAAAGCAGTATCAGCCTGGCTGCAGCCCTAGATCAATTGCAGTATAACTTCAGCCTTCTTTTCCCCATCCTGACAGCTTCAGGGATGTGCTGGATGACCTGACGAGACTTCTTTCAGCTTATACTCTGAGGAGTCTCTAACTGCAGAAATCTGGGAAATTTTTGTTCCTTTCTAAAACAGGAGCACTTCAGACTTAGTAATGGAGCACTTAAGTAATAGAGGTGACACTGAAAACCAAGGATTAATTTTACTCTGTCATAAATTTAAACTAAAATTTTAAAATCTTCCAACTTTTTCTGAATAAAATAAATAATGATCCTCCTAAAGGATTCAAAATAAATTAGACAACAAAGTTGTAATACCTATCTTATTACCTAATCATATTTTACCCCCTCAAAAAACCTACAACTATCACTTAAAAATTCTTCTCACCAGATGGGAACTGAAATCTCTTCTTGCCATGACAGGAAAACAGCTTTTTTTTTTTTCAGTATTTCTGTGGTACAAATGAAGGCAAAATTCAAATATTCACAACTACAAAGTTATACTGGTCAGTAAAGCCTCTTTCCAGCCCTGAAAAATGAACAGCCTGGCAGCATGGATTAATTAAGGATTAATATACATGGCTATAGTAACCCTTAGCACCCAGTACTTGAGTACAGAGTGTTTGCAGTTACGTAGGTAAACTCTGGTTATCTCCTCAGAGCGTAGGTTTTTTTCTTAAGAAGAGTAGATATAGGAACATGCTTTAGAAATCTGTGTAGTAATCTCTTTATGTTCAGAAATATAATGCTGCAGAGAATAGATGGGGCATCTGTTGTGGGTTAACCCTGGTAGGCAGCTGAGCCCCACACAGCCACTTGCTCACTTCTCCCAGTGGGATGGGGAGAGAATTGAAGAGCAAAAGTTAGAAAACCTGTGGGTTGAGATAGAGACAGTTTTATAAGTAAATAAAAAAGAAACAAGGAAAACAAAACCAAGCACAACAGGTGATGCAAATAAGAAAATTGCTCATGCCAGCTGACCGATAACCAGCCAGTCCCCAAGCAATAGCAGCCCTGGCAAACTTCCCACTCAACTTTTATTGCTGAGCACAATGTCACATGGGATGGAATACCCCTATGGTCAACTGGGCTCAGCTGTCCCAGCTGTGTCCCCTCCCAACTCCTTGTGCGCCTCCAGCCTACTCGCTGGTGGGGTGGTATGAGGAGCAGAAAAAGCTGTTATGCTGTGTAAGCACTGCTCAGCAGTAACTAAAACATCCCTATGTTATCAACAGCATTTTGGCCACAAATCCAAAACACAGCCCCATACAAGCTGCTGTGAAGAAAACGAATCCCATCCCTGCCAAAACCAGCACAGCATGCCTACTGGTGCTCTCTTGTACACTGAACTCAGCACTCCGTGAGACTAGCATTACCTACGCCTGGCACATAAAAGGTGCACAGCACCACCCAAATGGATCAGCTGTGGTGTGGAAGCTTTATCGCTGCGCTGGGGTGGTCGCTCAGCAAGGCTTACTCACTGGAGTCTTGTGCCAGTCACATCGTTCCTACTTCCAGCACTTGCTCATGCTGAAAAAAGTCTTATGCCTTGCCTGTTAGTCCTCATATGTTCCATGCTTCAACACAGTGTTCATCCTTTTCAGGGACAGCCCAGTCTTCAGCTAGCACCAAGAACCAGGAGTGGCTAAGTCATAGGCAGCAAAGATGAGCTGCATCTGACTAACCGGCACCCATACCCTACTCAGCCACCTCTGAAGCGTTTGGGGCAGAGAGGTTGCTGGGGGTGCAGAGGCTGTTAGAGAAGCCTGCAGGGCTATGCCCCTCCTCTGGAGGTTGGCTGCAGGGTGCTGCGGGCCTTGGAGGTTACGCTGGAGTTGTGGAGGGCTCCTGGAGCCAGGGCCAGTGGTGTGGAAAGCGCAGGTCTCACAGCACCCACCATGGGGGCAAGGTCCTACACTGCCTGGGGGACAGGTTCCATGGTTTTGGGCCCACGGGCAGGGTGGGGGAGGCCCAGGGTGAGGCCAGACATGGCTGTCAGGGCCACTGGGGCCCTTGGGGCCTGGGCCAGAGCTTAGGAGTACTCTTCAAGATAGACTAAGCTTATTTAAACAGGTTTTTACGAGTTCATAAAAGAAAGATTCTTTTCCTCAGATAATTCAAAAATGGAAAATCTCCTGAAGACACTGACGATCAGAACCTGATATTTGTTGACAGCTGAATTTGTTTACTCTCTATTTAGGATCTGCTAATGGCAAATTGCTACAGAGAGAAGTCAGAAAGCATGGGGATGACAGTGTTTGCCACATAAGCTGCTGTTACCCATATCCTGGCATCTGGGAAGGGCCACGAGCAACATCTTCAAGGCTGTCACAGGAACAAGTGTGTTTTGTTCTTCTTCCTTGTTGCCCACAACTTTGTCACACTAACAGATAAAGTTTGTTTCCCTGTATCCCACCACAGGATGGTTTGTTGTGGGTCTGAGTTATCAGCCTCTCTCAAACCCTGATGTGCTTTTATTCTTGAATTATCATCATCACAGCAGAAAATGTCAGAAAAGCAGCATCTGGGGTAGGGGATGGGGTAAGTCCATGGATACCTCTTTTCCAAGCTCACTAGGCTTCATATATCATAAGTCACTTTCATGCCACATTTTATACTTGAAGAATGCACAGATATTGTGAGGTAATTGTTGAAGTCGTCTGTTAGGTCTAAATATACAATCCCATTAACGAATGACATGGACTGGAAATGGGTTTTATAAGACTCTCTCCCCTAGCACATTCTGAAAATGCAACACCCTGTATTTTAATATTGGGTTAATATGTTGAATACTAATAGTTTACACCTGTATTGCAGCTTTCATCCTGCTAGATTGCAGAATGCTTCCAATTACATGCATACCACAGCGCACAGATGCAACCATCTCTGTGGCAGGCATAAAGTGGGCCACAGCAGAAGAGAGAGGCATTTTGGGGCTTAGGACAGTATGTCAAACCCCTAGAGTTAAGCCACCAGCACAGTGTGATGGCTTTCGTTGGGATAGAGTTAATTTTCTTCACAGTAGCTAGGATGAAGCTACATTTTGAATTTGTGTGAGGCTAGGTTTTGGATTTGTGTTGAGAAGAATACTGATAACACTAATGTTATTAGTTGTTGCTAAGGAACGTTTATACATTTACATTATATATGATATATCTATACATGCTGTTATCTATACTATTATATATTTATGTTATTGCATACTCCTTTTTCAGTTTCCATACTGCCCCTGTGTTCCCAGGTTCTTCTCTACAAGATGCTGGGATGGGGCACAGCAAGGACAGCTGACCCAAACTGACCAAAGGGATATTTCATGCCATCAAATTTCAAGTTCAGCATATAAGTTGGGGGAGTTGGCTAGGAGAGGAAATTGCTGCTTGGGAACTGGCTGAGTGTTGGTCAGCTCATGGTGAGCAGTTGTAGCACTTTGTTTTCCTTCCATTTATCCTTTTTTAAATTATATATTGTTATCAGTAGTAGTAGTAGTAGTAGTATTTTCATTACATAGTAGTAGTAGTAGTAGTAGTATAATTATTTTATTTCATTTACTTTCAATTATTAAACTGTTCTTACCTCAACCCACAAGTTCTCTCTGGGGCTATCCTCCAATTCTCTCCCTCATCCTACTGGGGGAAGGGAAGGAGGTGAGAAAGAGGCTGTGTGGTACTTGGTTGCTTACTGGGGCTAAACCACTACACATAGTATCCTGGTGTCCACATCAGAAGCCCTGAAGCCTACAAACTTCGTTTCCTTTTAAAACTTGGATGACAGAAATCAGTCCTGCATGGAGATGAACCAGCATTTCCATTCAAAGTACCACCACTGAGGTATTCCGAAAGAAAAAAAAAAAAAAAAAAAGTAGGTTACAAACATTCTCTTTTGGATGCCTAAAGCATAATGAAACACACGATTCAATTAATCCTCTCTTCTTTCAGGAGGAAGAGGATTGGAGGGGGTAGATGGAGAATGGAGGGGAACGGTTAAGAGAAACTTCATTTTAATCCAAAATAAAATTGGAAGAGGTCCCAGTTAAGGGATCGGTCTGATTTCTATTCAGTTTTGCCAGCCCGAGTGAGTCCCAGTATCACTATTATGCCCAGTGTCATGTGATTAGTCTCATTGAGAGAACACAGTTTACATGCTGAAAGATGATGTTATGAAGCCTTTAGCAAGAATAATTTGTACACCTGCTTTTTCTGGAAACATTTCAAGGATGTTTCTTTTGGTGTGGGGGAGTAATGGAGTGAAGCTCTGTTTAAAAGAAATGCCTTTTTGGGGACTGTTTTTCTTGTGACAGGAAAATGTAAAACAACAGTTTCACGTTACTCTTTCAATTAATATGAGTTTTAATTTATTCAGCAGAAATTCCTCTTCATATAGGGCCATTTCCAGCTTTTTGTCCTCTGATACATAAGTCAGGGCCAAACATTAACAGATAACCCTTGAAGTCAGAAGCTGGAGATCCTTATGCAATTGTAACATGCAATTTATTTTTTATAACCTCTTAGTACAAACTTGATGCCAGATTTTCAAGAGAGCTTAGGTCCCATGTAATAAGTAAATGAAGAGGTTAAAAGCTACTGTTGTTGGGTTTCTTTAAATCAATCAAGGATGATGAGAATTGCGGCTGTTCAGTTTTTTAAAAAAATTGGCCAAAATTTATGAGAAAGAGCCCACGGTAAAATGCTTTTCCCTTGGAGATAAATTGTCTCCATCTGACTGAGGTTACAATGAGCTGTAGAGAACTTTAAAATGACCGTGATTATTGTTTGCTTTCGAGTTCTCCAGCTGTTAATATAGGTGTATTCCTGGTTTCATCTGAGAAAAGTGGATATTCTATGTTCTCACTGTGAGTTGCTGCTGGGAGAGCAAGAGAGGGTAATGGCTATCACAAGCAGTAGAAAGCTAGAAGAAATGATCAATAAAGACAGGCAAAGAATCTAAACGTACAGAAAAACAAAAGAATAAAAAAAGAGAGTTAAGCAACACTTTCCTCAACTATTTTTATCTGCAATTCTCATTTAAAACTAAGATTTTGTGGCCTCTCTCTTTCCACTCATCTTCTGCCATCAAATGTGAGACAAAAGCTATTTTAAAAATATTTCCACAAATAGTCACACAGGCAGACATTTTTTATGAGACTGGAGACCAGTGTACATAAAAGGGAGTGCTTCCATGCAAGAACTCTTCATCTCCCCATCCTCTCAGACACTAGCCGTAATGGAAGTGTTTGTTACTAACTCTGGCGCAGGTATGATCTTCTAAGGCAGACCGACCCGTTACCTCAACGGGTTGGCTTACCAAGCAGTGAGGATCAATGCACCTCTGGCACCAGATGTGACCTTTTGCCTTCACTCCCTCCAGATCAGATCATTCAGTAACCATCTCACAGGTCTGGCACAAATTAAGAATGATCAAGTTTCAAAGAACACTTTTTGGTTTTTTGCTTTTAATATTCTAATATCTTTCGGTGGTACAATTGCAAAGCTTATAGCTTTTTCAGGGAGATAATCTGCCTGAAGACCCCAGTAAAGCTAGGAAGCCCTAAGTACGGTAACAAAAAAGCAAGGTAAAAGCTAAGATACCTGTTTTCTATATAAAATGTGGAGTTACTCTCACCTCAGACAGTGAATGCAGTCTCAGAGAGTAGTCCCTAACTTCATGAAGGAGTCACTGAAATGGCCAAATACCCAACAGATTTTCAAATGGAAACTAATCATGAATGGTGTAACCACTTTCATTTAAACTTTAAAATACCTTCCTCAGAGTGAGGAAGAACAGCACAAACCCATTTCAAAGATAATATTAAACAAACATTAGCAGAAATACATTTAGAACTAAACCAGAATTTATTGAAATCCATCTATTACTGCCATTATTAAAAAGGTGCTTGTAACAATATTATCCATTATTTCTTACTCCTGTTATAAAGGTGTACAGGGATCAGTTACCACTATCAGAAGAAATATTGTTTAATTGAATAAAAGTCCTTCTTGCATCTTTCAATTTTCAGCAAAGCTCCTTCTGTCCTATAAAAGGCAGGTGTTTGATCTCAGAACACATTACTATAGAAATCTATTTTAAGAATTTCAAGCCTGAAACTGATGCGGCAGGTTTTAAAGCATTGTTCTAAATAGACTGTCAGTTACTAATCACAAATGTATTTCTAGTGAGTGTGCTCAGGATAGATATCCAGAGGGAACAGAGGGCCCTAGAAACTTTTTGCTTATTATTTAGGACTAGCAATTAATCTCATTTTCCTCTTACTAAGTCACAGAGGTTTGATTCCATACAGGTCAAGTTAACATCCTACAAGGATGACCATTTTACAGTCAAATGAATATCAACTTCATTTTCAAAGCTTAATTGTTAAAAGTCATGTAGTGAAAAGAACACCAACACTAAATTATCTTATTCTCTATCTATGAGTTATCAAAGTCTCCATATCCTGCTTTTTAAGTTTTCCCATAAGCTTTCTATTAGCAGCAATAGACTCCAACAAATAATTTCCAAATGAGATTATTTTTGTTCTTCCCAAAGTCTAAAACTACATGTTCAATTCACCAACCATTTTTTGGAATCAGAATGTATGGAAAACCAGTACCTACAGCTGTTATAAAAAGTAGCTCGTAGAGGCCATATATGCCATATAAAGCCTCCTTCTTAGCACCAGTGGCAGATAAACCTTCAATTCGACATGGCTGCGACTGTGAAATATGACACACAAATACATGTTTCATTGGCATCAGCATCCAGATAAATTTGTCTTCACCTGAGTTAATGTGGAATCAGACTAAGAAATTAGCTTGCTTATTAAGAGCTTAAAAAAAGAAGAGATGTAATAACCAGGTGGAATCCTCCTCTCCCTACCCCTACTTCAATACATCCTAAAGTAATTTCCATTTAGCTTTCAAAACAAAAATCAGAATAGAAAAGCATGTTGTCTTCCAGGTTCTGCTTTTGTCATAACTTTGGTTTCTGGCATAAAGTTTTAAAGCAAAACAGGTGTCCCGTATCATTTAACCTTGTACCTGCAAGTCCTCTACATGTGATTTTGCAGTGGTGTAAGACCAAACATAAGTACGTCTCATTATACTAAAATATACATTCTCAGAGGCAAAGTAAAGGTATTGAATATTCAGGCTGGAAAATTTTCTTCTGAACATGAGGTCACAGACGCCAACCGCCTTTTATTCCAATGAAGAATATATCTGAATCATTTGGTCATTACAACTTCGCTTGACTGAATGGACTGCTGAAGTGGAAAGCTTCTACTTAGCTAGACCTGCTGCGTGTCTCATAGCTTCTGAAGAAGCAGTTGAAAAGTCCTTCCTACGTACGTTTGCAATGTAAGCCCAGTGATGTCTGTCCTGGAAGCAAGGGAGGACTAAGAATAAAAAGGAACTACTTAGCAGTCAGTGCTTTGTTTCCAGAGAAACTGGTTAAACTTATTTCATATATCCATGGAAAATATTGGCTAATAACCAGTAGTTGCAACTTTATGGAAGAGAACTGTCCATAAGAACTGAGGAATCGAGAATAAAAATATATGAAACTGCCACTGAATGGGTACTTTTCTAATACAGCATGGAGATACGGCACAGTTGAACATTACAGTATTTGAGGTACAGTATTTATTCCAGACACTATTATTATTATGACATTCATACTGAAAAGATTACCCTCAATTCCCTTCACTCTACAGTTGGTCCTATAAAGATTCTGCTAATTGGCATCCAAACAGTTTAACAGTTACAGTTCTTGTTGGTTTTACCGTGCCAGCAGCTTCCTTTGCAGACATTGTCTAGTCAACTACTACGATAGTAAACCAAACAGGGCGAGGGCACTATGGCATCCAGCTCTCCGTATTATTTAATTGCTAGTACACTCCTTGGCATAGATGTGACTCATGGGAACTAGCACTCTTCCAGGCAACACCTGGGCACAGTTTGGATGGTTCCCACTATGCAACACAGACAGGGCTGACATGTTTTAGCGAGGAGGAGAGTTTAGACATATGGATGTAAGACATGCTCTGTCCCTTACCCTCAAGGCCAGACAGGGAGACAGGGCACTTTTTATTCACTTTGTATAGACACAGACATTGAGAACAATTTCCTTCCGACAACATGATGACTCACTGTATTGAAGCCAAAGGTTTATAGCAGATGGGTAAAAGTCGAAGAATCACCATTCTTGTTTGGGGAGTGAGAAGGCATATAGGAGATATAGCAATTATCTTCTTTTAAAAGTAACTTAAGTGGGGATAAATGTACTGTATGTTTGCCCACTAACAGCAGCATCTGCTGTATTCTGATTTCTTCTCTCTTCTTTTTAAACACCTGCAGGTAAACTGATGTAGTTTAGAATATATAGATCCAGTCTTAGGAACGTGATTTTGATTGCTTAGATTTAACATCACAAAATAGGTCAGCAGCAGCTCACAGATGTCCCTTCCTTTTAGTTTGCTGCTTTAGAATAATAAGGTTTTTCATACCAATTTCATTCATATGGACTAGCTTTGGTCATTAGCAGCGTGGCACAATCCAGTACTACAGCCTGCTCATGGACGAATGAGCACCCAACAGCCTGCTTGCTTTCTGTGGGGCATCACTCCTTTGCCTGTCATATATTCTGCTCAGATCATGTAAGAGTGAGCAGTACCTGTTTGTTTGGCATTCGCACACATACATCAGAAAGCAACACCTCATAGCCCCAGGATGCACAGTAGGCAAACTTATGATGAACCAAAGCTTTTGAGTTTCTTTGATGTTTCCTTCCTGGAAAAAACTCTGTTGCCATAAAGGACAATCCCCCACTATATTATACCAACACATAGAGTCAGCCCCATTGGTTAGCAAAAATACACTTTAAGATAAGAAAAATAAAAACCAAAATTAAAAAAAAAAACTTTCTGTAATTTTAAGAAAAAATTAAAACTGAACAGATACAGTAGAACAAGAATTTCTGCTTGAGAAGCTGGCTGCCA
>NW_010267438.1:0-17339 GCF_000690775.1 Eurypyga helias
TTCTATGATTCTATGATTATTATTAGGAGCTGTTATTGTTGAAGGAGTCTCTTGCTGCCCTCTCCTTATGTCCCAGAGTTGACCAGTAATTAAAGTACTGAAATCATTAATGTTAAACTAGTATTAAACTTGAAGAGAATTTCAAAACCAAGGTAAACCCAGAGTTAGAATGCAGAAGATGTCGTTTTATTGCAGTCCCCTTTGGCATATACGTTACACATCATCTCAAATTACACGTTCAATTTTTTTGATGTATCATTGACTACACAAATCTGACAATGCTCAGGGAGTGTTTTAAGATTATGCAGTGAGATGGTTGTTACACTTACATCTGATCTGTTGCAAGAACTGTAGGCTCAGGAAAGGGGGAGTTTGCAGCAAGTACGGAAAACGCTTGAATGCTGTTGTAAAACGAGTTTCAAATTAATTTCTTCTGTGGGCGGTCATTCACTTTCACTCCACGCCTGGTGGGCATGAACCTCAGGGTTGTGAAACACATCTGGAGCAGCAGTGTCAGCAGCGGCGTGTCCATACTCGGGGACATACGCATGCCTCCCACCCGAGGGCGTAAAAAGTGAAGACATTCCTTATATTTTTCATATGACCAACAGCAGCAAAATGAAGTCCCTGCAGTGTCCAGCTGCTTCTGTGTGCACTGTTAATTAATGCCAGTTAACAGCTCTTTTTTTGTCAGCCAAGGCAAGATTTATTTGGTGAGGTGCTAGTTCCTCCAGTGTACATGCGCCCATCTTTACGTGACTGATGTGGGGTACCACTTACATGTAAAGTTAAAGATTTTGCACCTGCCACATGACTGAATTAGTCACAAAAATGGTAAATGACAATTTAGGGAATTATTGCAACTCTAACCTTTCTGGTTTGATTTTTTTACTCACTTCAGTGGGAATTAGCTATGGCTTTAAATACTTCAGATATTTCACTAGCAGCCAATCAGGAAGTCTGTCTTCACTGTGAATTCAGAATGTAAAGTAACAGTTGAATAAATGAGTGATTTAGAGCTCTGTCTTTCCAATCTTTTGATCTGCTTCAGGCAGTGATCCCTGTCCCCGTAGACTTGTAGGTCAGGGTAGCTTTCTCCTGGCGAAAGGCAGTTTGGGGCAGAATCAGAATACATGGCACTGTGAAAGGCCAAGATGCAGTACCTTGGATTTCTTTGTAAGTTCCACTTGAAGTGGAAATGTGCAAGCTTTCATTAAGATTTATCTTTAAAATGTAAATGCTTGATGTAATAAGATACAGATTAGGTATGTATATATACTTAGAGTAAAAATTAGACTATAAAGAAAAAAGCTATTTATGTTACGAACAAATCTGAATTCTTATAATAGAAGCAGGTTAAAAATTTGGTAAGATCCAAAATGACTTCCTTTATACTGCAGGATCAGTAGGATTGCATTGATACGTAAATATAGATATACATGAAGAACAGATTCCTAACAGTCATGTGAAAATAGTTATCACCAACATAAAGCAATCACTAATTTGTTACTGGTGTCAGATATTCTGAAATCCTGATTTTTGATCCAAAGTTGTTACTATTAATCAAAATCAAAATAATTTTATGACATTTTTCCAACTTTGCCTGTCATTAAATAGTACTGCACAGACTGAATTTAACAATCTATGTTAAAATGGTTACTAATGGAGTAGATTGAAGTATATTGTAGATGTTACGACACATACTGCATTTTTCTGAATGAATTTTGGCTTCTTCAGATTTATAGATGAAGAAAACTGTTAATTCCTGTCATTTGTCCAAGTCCAAATACTGCCAAGGTGATAAAAACCAAGTTGTGCAGAGTGGAGGATAGGTTTAAAATTCAGATTGTTGAGCAGCTTTGATAAACTCTATGTCTAACTAGTGACCTGCTGGGAGTATGTGCTGCAAAACAGGTGTACACAACTGTAAGGTTTTGGAAAAAAAAAGCCTTTAAATACAAAGAGAAGCGTGCTTGTAGACCCTACTGCTTGCACTGGATAAAAATTTTGTGTGAGTTTCTGATCTACAGCTATTCCTATGAGAGATGTTTGTAATACACCGCCAGAACCTGACGTCGCTTTCTGAAATGCCACATTCTGTGTTTTATAAAAAAGCCCAACCTCTGGAGGACTGATTTTAAAATTTTGTTTATTTGTGCTTAAAAATATGCAACTGCACCCAGGTAGGCAAGATGCAAGGAACAGAAATCCTATTAGCACTTCTGCCGACAGCTCTGACAGTTTAGAATCAATGCTTGCCTCTTAATGTTGAAGGAAATCAATCCATCAATCCAGTGTCTTCATCTGCTTTTTACTGTGGTTAGTTACCGTGTTTCTATTACCTATTTTTTAATTATGTAATAAGTTTAATGCAAAAAGTGTGACTTGCTGTCTTAATAATTTGCTATACCTTCATTTTTGTGTTCTAAACGTAATACAGAGACTTTTAGCCTTAGGTTTTCTGAAAATTAAAAAAAACCCCAAAACCAGCAAACAGTGAAAAGTTGAGAGAGTTGCAGGTATCTGGCAACTGCAGGTCAGTCCCTATATTTTGACGACCTAATGTTGAGGTACCCAAAGAAGCTGCTTTTGTTCTTCTCATTGAAACTAAGCATTGCCCCTGCAGATTTTTTTCCCTTCAGTATTTCTGCAAATGGAAAGAAGTTCCTATTTGCTTGGGTGTTCCAAATGAAAACCCTTGTACTTTTTGTCTTTGTCCACTTTTGGTTTGGGGGTTTTTTGGGTGGTTTTAGGATATTTTATATCTCTGCATTCAGTGTAATGGACTTTTTATTGTTGTTTTGTCAGAAGAATGTTCTCAAAGTTTGGAGAAGTTTGTATCTCTCCATCTATTACAGTGTTTCACAATTCTTTTTGGTGGTGGTTTTCCCACAAGTTGAAGGTATAAATCAATTTCAAGCATTCTTAGATCTATTATCATCAAACAAACAAGTACAAAAATGTGAGTGTTTTACTGATTAGGTTCAACAGCATCAAGTTTAGGCCCAAGACTAACTTTTCCATTTAACTTGGAAGAGCAGTAGTTGAACACATGAAGAACTAGTTAGCAGATTTATACCATGAAGCTTAAAATAAGCCTTTAGATCAATTCGATTTTAATTTATTTTGCTTATTTTGTGTAATGGTGCTAGAATCTATAAAGGCTATGAGTTTGGAATATTTCAGTTAAGAACATAAATCAGAGTGTCTGGATTCGGTCACCTCAGGTGATCACTGCGCTCTTTATTAAGAAGAGGAGGAAATGACTCGTGTGGCAGGAGGTTGTGATGATGTACACTGGCTTTGATTCAGTACAGCACTTAGATTCCACCTTAGTTGTTGACCACAAATAATGCATGTTCTTAAGTGCTATTTTGAGTCAGGAACTGCAAGATACTAAAAAAAAATAAAAATTGTCAATAACATTAAGAACAACATACTGAAGTAAGAGGTCGGACTTCCTTAAGAATATGTGTTTCAGTGGTGTTCCCTTGTGTTGGCAATGCCTCACATCATGGGATAGGTAAACAAGGGCAATAATAATGTCATGCATCAGTCTATTAGCACACAGCTATATCTGAATTTATGCTGATAGTCTTTTCCTGATTTTTGGGTTGGAAGGGACCTTAAAGACCATCTAGTTCCACCCCCCCTGCCATGGGCAGGGACACCTTTGGTGCTAGAATCTATAAAGGCTATGAGTTTGGAATATTTCAGTTAAGAACATAAATCAGAGTGTCTGGATTCGGTCACCTCAGGTGATCACTGCGCTCTTTATTAAGAAGAGGAGGAAATGACTCGTGTGGCAGGAGGTTGTGATGTACACTGGCTTTGATTCAGTACAGCACTTAGATTCCACCTTAGTTGTTGACCACAAATAATGCATGTTCTTAAGTGCTATTTTGAGTCAGGAACTGCAAGATACTAAAAAAAAATAAAAATTGTCAATAACATTTAGAAGAACAACATACTGAAGTAAGAGGTGGGACTTCCTTAAGAATATATGTTTCAGTGGTGTTCCCTTGTGTTGGCAATGCCTCACATCATGGGATAGGTAAACAAGGGCAATAATAATGTCATGCGTCAGTCTATTAGCACACAGCTATATCTGAATTTATGCTGATAGTCTTTTCCTGATTTTTGGGTTGGAAGGGACCTTAAAGACCATCTAGTTCCACCCCCCCTGCCATGGGCAGGGACACCTTCCACTAGACCAGGTTGCTCCCAGCCTCATCCAGCCTGGCCTTGGACACTTCCAGGGATGGAGCATCCACAGCTTCTCTGGGCAACCTGTCCCAGTGCCTCCCCACCCTCTCCGGGAAGAACTTCTTCCTGATATCCAATCTAAACCTCCCCACTTTCAATTTATACCCATTACCCCTTGTCCAGTCACTACAGGCCCTTGTAAGATGAAGACCATGTGTTTGACAGAATCACAGACTTTGTGGCCCTTTTTCTTCTTGTTCCCAGGAATGCTAGAGATGCCTTTTTTTCAGGTAACAGCCCAACTACTTACCATCTTCAGTAATATATGGGTAGATGCTGTATTTCAGCTCGTAAAAGTATGAATGTCTTACCTATAAATCAATTTGCATGTATCCAGACTGGCAGCCTTTGGCTCCAAAAGAGAGCTGGAAGCACATGCTTGTAACTACCAGAGAGAACAATCAGAAACGGTGAGGAAAAGTCAGAAATTATTATGGCCAATCAGAAGTGAATCTCTCACTTTTCCCCCTGGTAATTATATACAAATCTATACATACATAGAAAATGCAGTACTAGGAATGCTATTGTCAAAGCTGGCTTCCTCTGCTCAGATGTAATAACAATAATAATAATGCTGGTATCTTAATTCTGATTGTTGGTATATAAATATGGATAAATAATTCAAAACACTAGCCTGGAAAGGAGACAAGGGATCTGAGCTGACTCTCCATGGCTTTATTTCTCTGCAAGGAAAATAAAACTGGATCTGACATTTCAAAATGTTTTTGACAAAAGCATATCAAATGCAGTGTGGGACTGGCTTTAACTGTTAACTGTGCTGTGCAAATCTGTCCTGACAAACCTCTGGAGTATCCCACAGCAGACACGGTGCGTTCTCACTATCTGTGTGTGTAGCAAGATTAATTGGACTGGAGCTCCCGGTGTTCAATAGCGATGAAGTCTTACTGCAAATATGAGACAATTCTGACAACCTGCTGCTGTTTCTATTTTTCTGTCATAATTTAATTATTTTCACCCATTAAATTAATTTCTGGTGTCACTCAGTGTTTAAAAGGTTCTATGCCTCCAAGTCTGAGTGGGTGGGAACTGATAATCTCTTTAGAGTTGGTATCAGGGTGATACTGAAAAAAAAGCGTAGTATCTTTAAGGTTAATATAGGCTCTAATCCAGTCCAATCATTGCCTTACTGCAGTGGGTCTGTTCTGGAGTAGCTCTTTTAGCTGTAAAATTACTTATCTATTGCAGAATTAGCCATCAAGGATATAATCATACCCAGCGACATAACTTACAAGGGAATGGATGAAAGCAGGTGTCATTTCACTGCTTGCTTTGTGATACTGTGTAGAAGTATTCTGGAAGACTCTCGGGTAAGCACATAAATGCAGTCAGGAAGGAAGCCTTAAAATTCAACCCCAAAGCACAACTGTCCTAATTCCTGGAAAAGCTGCTGAATCGTGAGGATATTGTTGTTGGTTTAGACAGAAAGCTAGGAGATCTTGCCTAGTAATTATTTGTAGGTGACCTTGAAGGTATTTCTCTATAAAACATGGTCACTTTGTATAAATATTCTTACAGGATTCAGAGTGTTCCTGTCCTCTAAGTTTCCATTGGAAGTAGTATAATACCATTACATTTCTGCATGTATTCACAGTAACACTTTATGAGCTTTAGATTGGATATGTCATCTAATATCCATGCCAAAACTGAGGTTTGGAGCAGATCTCTATCTTTAGTGCTCATTTACTTAGATTTTATGACAATGTGGATTTCATTATCTTGTGTGTTGAAGCTGATTGACAAATGCAATAGAAATATGTTTTTGAAGTAGATATAAAACACAGAAATATTTTTGTCAAAACCTTTCTCCGTGTCAGTCACTGTTTGTTGGGCAGAATTTCCTCTTTAGTTACAGACAGTGAAAATTGTGTGTAGAAAAAGATCACCCTGAAAAATCTAATTTAGAGAAGGTTTACATATTTCAAAGTTACATATGCACTGAATGGGCCTTTCACTTGGAAGAGCTGGGCAAACCCACGGTGTACTCTGTAATGTGTAACCACTATAAATAGATAATGGCTGGAATTATCTGAAATCTAGTCAGACCAGAAAAAAATCCCAAGAAACTGTGGGAGTGGGAGACCACTGCTATGGCATAGATTCTATATCTGCCTGAAACTTATGGTGTGGGAGCTGTGCAAAATCCTACTGGAATAAATATTGAAAACCACTGAATAAAGTAAATTAGGTATTGCTGCCAGAATAATCCACAACCTCAACAAAACATATGCAAATGTATTAAATTACCAGAACTGGAACAACCACAAAGTAAGGATATTCACCCTTGTGCAAAACCAAGCAGAAGGGAGATAGCAAAAAATGCCCTGGTTGACTTTAGGTGTATGAAGATAATTATTTCAGCTAACAGGCCTGGATCCCAAGCCTAAAGTTGACTGTGGGCATAAAAATTTACGCATGGGAGACAGGAAATAAAGTAATTTTAATTTAATTTGGGAAGATTCATAGCTTGATTCTAAAAATTAAAATAAACATTTTTCTAAATTACGGGTTTTTTTTTATTTTCAGGTCTAAACGCAAGGAATGTGTATGGAAGAAATGGAATCTTGAACGCTTTAAGGCCGCCACAGTAAATCATACTAGTCAAGATGCTACTGCTGACGTACAAGCTATTGCTTCTGCCAGTCCTACAGCAGCCAGTAAGTCATGTAAATATGTTTAAAAACATAATACACATTAACTTATGCATTTTGGAATGAAGCTTATGGTACACTGCAAAATCTAACCGTCAGCATAAATTATTGGTAAAGTTTTAGTTTGTTTTTCACAAAATCAAAGTGTTATAGCAGTTAAAAGTGAACTGTGGATTTTGATCACCTCTCAGCATGCATCTTCCCAATGTACTGGTACTTCCATTTGGTTGCTCTGTAAACAATATTGCAAACAACACTATTGAAAGAAGCTGCTGATACTCCATCTAGTAAAATCTGATGCTGCCGATTTGTCAGTTCCTCTAATACTAATGACAGCTACACTTTTTTCAACTCCTTTCTCTGGCACCTGGCTCCTATTTTCTGCGTGTCTGGCATTCTAGCCTCTAACTTCTACCCCTTTGTCTTCCCTGTCCTGATGGTTCAGATCTTTGGCTTTTATTCTTTTGTACTAGCCTGCTGTTCTTTCTCATTGCTGCCATTTTTTCTCAAGCTCTTTGTGCTGATGTTGCTTCTACCTTTCTAGAATGTTATCCAACATTTTGTTTCTTCAAGCTAGCCAGCTGCTTCTGTCTTCCCCTCCTTCAAATTACTCTTCTCCTTCTAACAGGTACAGCCATTATTTTATGTCACCAATCTTCTCTTACTCCTTTTTATCTTCCTTCTGCCCCAACCAAAACCAAACTATTTTTCCCACCCATGTCTTTTTTTCCCCCCGTCCTGTTGGGTTTTTTTTTGGGCTCATATACTTTTCCTGGATTTAGATCATTATCCAGTCACCAAGGTAGGAAAACCATGTTTTTGTTGCACAGTAATTCAGAAGAATATACCTGGGGCAAAACTCACAAATTTGCATCATAGCTGTCATTTAAGCCAGCGAAGTCTGTGAATCTTTGGTTTTCCATTTTCTGGTGTATAATTGTCTATATAAAATAAGGATATTCTTAAAGATAAGCTGAAGAATGATTTTATAAATTCTTTAGTGATGGAATCTACCTGAATGGGAGAAGATATCTCTGTGCAAATTGTCAAGGCTACTCACCCTACTCTGTTGATAACAGTCTTCCTGTTCCTCAGCCTCTAACCATTTTCAATGCCATCACTCTGACAACTTTTCTCTCTGGTTACGTTAAATGCTTAGGAAAAGACACAGGGATGTCAATGTCTCTTGTTAATGTTAAGAAGGTTTGGAACATGCTGTACTCGGGAAATCTTGAATTAGTGAAGTACTGCAGAGATGTCAGGGGAAGGGAAGTGTGCTGGCATGTGCCATGATTCCCACAAAGCTTTCTCTTGTAATGGAACTGTAAGAGAACTGCGTGGGGTTTTTTTCCCAGTGGAACAGGCTATCAAAGAGAACAGTTGCTCTTGAGACCTAGCTGAAGGTTTGGTCCCAACAAAGGAATATAGCTTCGTAGACTCTGTATGGATTGGCTATGCACACCTGTGGCTGAATAAAGTGAACAATCTTGCTGCCATTATCTACTGCCTGCTGGCTTTCCTGAGTAATTTTCCTTTTTCACTTCAGTATTTCTTTTCAAGGGCAATTAAAAAAAAATGAAGTGTGGTTCCTTTAAAGTTGCGAGTCAGTGTTACACTTATCAAGTTACAGTCTTGAAAGGAAACTCTTGTTTACAGAATACAGAGATGTTTTGTGTGTTGCTCAGTTTGCAGGACAGTTTTTAGAAACAGAAATGTATCTATGTTTTTGAACAGAGGAACGTTTGGGTTGAAAAAATAATATGCTTTTACAAAACCTAAAACCAGTGGAAACATTTGTGTGATTGTTATAAATTCCAATGGGTTTGTTCTGGTATAATCATATTTCCTTTTGGATCTTGGTCTTTGTGGTACTTCGGTAGTATATGAAAACAAGAATGTGAAATTGAGTAGAAAGTGATTATTTGTGAAGCAGGTTCAGTAAAACACCTCAGCTGTCATTATACTAACATTTCTGACCGAAGTGAGTCTGGTTTAATCACAGTAATTTCTGAAGTCACTGAAGCTGTTGTTTTCCTGATGTTTCACTCCAAGATGTAATGACTTGCCTGTGACAATTAAATAAAAGGGAGAAGCCTTACTATTTTAGCTCTTCCTGTTAACATCCTATTCTATGATCTACCTTACTGCCACAGGCTTGCAGGATGCTCACAGCTTTGTTGAGTAGTCACTTGTTTACTTTTATGATCACTGTGAAGTCAGTCACTTGTCCACATCCACTTTGGTCCCTAGTTTTCAGTGAAACCAAGAGGAATAAGGTGCATAGGCAGGTTAGCTGTCATGCTAACGTGTTGTGTCTTACACTACAATTGAGTGTCCATGGTTTCCAAATGTTCCCTTTCCTCTGAAGGAAAACAAACAAGCTGACCTTGTGAGCTAAAATGTTCTCTTTCCTCTGAAGGTCTCATCCGGTGTTCTGTACTGTGCAATAGTAGCACAGCAACACATGGAGACAAACAAGCTGACCTTGTGAGCTAGCTTGAACAGAGGGATGCCAGTACGGTGTCCTCTGTAGAAACAGAAGGCACTGTGAGTGTGGGCAGAAAGACCAACGTCTCTTCTGCTGACCTGTGCCCTTCTGTGTAGCAACAGAAGACACTGTGGGCAGAAAGACCGACGTCTCTTCTGCTGACCTGTGCCCTGTTGATTAGTCTGGCAATTTAAAGCTAGTGTGGGTGGATGTCTAATGTTTTAGCAGCACATACCAGGCCTGAGCTTCTTTCTGTTATCGACCAAGATGTTGGAAGTGGCTTGCTTAAAGCTGTACAAGAAATGTGTGGCAGAGGCAGGTTTCAAAGGCCAGTAGCTGAACCATGGAAACTCAGCAGTCCTTGATTCTTGTCCATCAAAACTGGTGCTGTCCAAGGTAACAGCAAATTGTGGTTACGTTTAGACAGCCAGTTGTAATTTTAAAGGGGCTCAGTCCCAGATTCTGATTAAAATTACACCACATAACATTATTATTATAAAAGCATTTCTAGTGGTAGTAAAGATATTACTGAATTAGTTGGAAGAACAGAGGAATGATTCTGCCCCTCTGCTCAGCACTGGTGACGCTACACCTGAAGTACCGTGTTCTGGGCACCTTAGTACGAGAGAGACGTGGACATACTGGAGAGTCTAGTGAAGGGCCATGAAGATGATTAAAGGACTGGAGAATATGTCTTATGAGGAGCGACTGAGGGAACTGGGCTTGTTTAAAGGAAAGGCTGATAGCACTGGGACTGTTTAGCCTGGAGAAGAGAAAGCTCTGGGGGGTCTTGTCAATGTACGTAAATACCTGAAAGGAGGTGCAAAGGGCACTGAGCCAGGCTCTGCAGTGGCAGGACAAGAGGCAATGAGCATCAACTGAAAGACAGGATGTTACATCTGAACATCAGGAAGCACTTTGTTATTGTGAGGGTGACTGAACGCTGGCACAAGTTGCGCAGAGAGGTTGTGGACTCTCTCACTTTGGAGATATTAAAAAAAATACCTCGACATGGTCCTGGGCAACTGCTCCACGTGGCCCTGCTTGAGCAGGGGGTTGAACCAGATGATCTCCAGAGGTCCCTTCCGACCTCAACCGTTCTGCGATTCTATGAATAAAGTGAGACACATTCTTTTCAAAAAAGGTGGGCCGATGATACATCTTTGGTTGGGGTGCTTCCCTTCAGGACGAGGGATATAGGCTAGAAGTAGGGCCTGTGCTGCTGTATAAAATCAGAAATACATAAATAAGACATTGCATAAGGATATGTATGAGTTGTTCAGTTAACATCACACATGGATATGTCACTCCACTGTTGGCACATGGTCAGAAAACAGAGGTGCAAACGAATGAAGACTGGTCTGTAGAGTGAGCTGTTTTCAGTGTTTACCTTGCAAAGCTAGAAAAATATTTTTTTGTTTTAGTCTTAACAAAATTGTGAACATCCAAGTGACACAAATGCTTCCAAAGGGCACAGACTCTATTTGCTCCAGAAAGTGCTTAGTCTGCAGAGGACTGAGCCCTTAAAATTGACCGGCCAAACTACTCAGAGATGGGGAAGCTGTTGATAGGTGTTAAGTGAACTCATTACGAGTTTCCCAAAGCTGTCTGTGTGCTAGGTAAGGCAGGTACCTACGTTCTTAATGTAGCCGAGCACACTAGGTAGCTACTCCCTACTGAAATCTGCTGAACTTTGGCAACCTGCTTACCTTGACACCCTCAAGTCCTCCCTAGATACCGATATCCACCTTTTAGGTACCTGCTATCCTGTAACATCTGTACTTCACTGAAGAATGCTCAGTGTTAAGGTCTTCAACCATCTGTGCTAAAATGCTCTTTTAGACATGATCTTAAGAGTTCCTGTTTGGTATTGGACTGCAGTCTGAAAACACTGTAACCTTTACGTGACATGTTTGTGCATCTTCATTCAAATTCCTCTGCTTTTCTGGTTAGTACTGAAACAAAATGGTTTATTCTCATGAGGAAGTAATTTCCTCTGAATTGAGTTCTTTTTTTCCCCCTCTGTGTTAAGAGTCAATCTTTCCAAGTGCCAGGCCTCTAAATAAAAGAGTTTCCTTAATGAAACAACCAATCTTGGTAAGCTAGGATCTGCCTTCCAAACTGAATTGAAGAAAATCTCCCTTTTTAGGTCTGGAATGTAAGCAGTTATAGAATTTCAGTGTCTGGAATGCTAGAGATTTACAAGCTAGCTCTCCTCAGCCAGGTATTGGGAACTTATTTACAGTGCTCAAGGTTTAACACTTGGTAGTTTTAATACAATATGAACTGTTTTTTGTTTTGTTTTGTTTTGTTTTCAAATTTTTATAGTTAAATTCTGCAGTTATATTTTATGTCAGGCTACGAGTTTAAATGTATGATGCTAAAAAGCTTTTCAGAAATTTTGCCGTGTGAATATCCTTGAAGTTAATATAAATGTCGTGTTACAAATCTCATGCAACGCCTTGCACATTTTACCATCTGAATTTCTGCTTTAAAGACAATCCTAATCTTCAAAATTATTCTAACAGCACAGTGAATTCAGCTGTTTTTTCCTGGTAATAAATTCACCTTCTCCCATTTTAAGTAAACATGTGATTTAAAGAACTGTTACCTTTTTAACCTCATCCAGACATGCAAACAGTTGCCTTTTTTTTCTTATGAATTGTTTGTTAAAGAAAAGTGTAATATTAGTTCTAACTATGGATCTCAACTGTGATGATGACTGTTTACCTAATTTGGGGAAAATAATTAACCTGTCCCTTTCATTTTCTACATATGTTAAATGTTTTAACATTGTTATGTTTTTCACCAAGTTAGTGTTGAGGAGTTAGATTGCATAGGCTAATGAAATATTTATGCTACTCGGATGCTGATTGCTGAGTGCAGTGACTGTTGTTCTCTTATTACTTTATTGTTTTAACATTAACTTACATTCTGCTCTTTCAAAAAGAATATACATCTTTTCTTCCAAAAGTGATTTAGAACAGACAGGTATATGTTAACAATTACTTAATGGATTAATCATTTAGTAATCTGGTCATTACAGATGCTACACACAGTGGTGTTTTAAAGTACTTGCAACAGAACTAAAAGTGGGACCATATTGTACCACGTCGTGTCTTTTCAATGTCATGAAATTGTCCAATTGTCATTTTTGATTGTGTTATGGAATGTATTTACACCATTTTGCATACTTCTAATGACATACAAGTTATTATAGATAAACTATGAGGCCAAAGCATAATTACCCCCTAACACGGAAAATGTGTTTTGTGTAGATGTTCCCAGAGGTTGACCTGCACTCTAAATGACTGTTCTATGAAAAGTACCTTTTGCCTCATCTGGGTTGGAAAGGTGTTGCGGGTCTCTTGTCCAGTCTCCTGCTCCAAGTAGGGCCCACACTGATTTTAGACTAATTTCCTGAGGCCTTTGTCCAGTCAAGGCTTGGAAACCTCCACAAATGGAGATTCTGCAGCCTTCTATGAGAGTCCCCAGAGGAGGTTAACTCATTTCTGTGGCTGAGAGTATTTATCAGCACTAATACAAAAGACAGGTAAGCAGAACCTTGTTAATTAAGTTTAAAGAGCCTGCGTAATGGAGCAGTTTCTGGGAAATAGAGTTGTTGAAGGGGGCTAAATGGAACGGCTGTTTAAACCTCAGGAGCTTCTGTTTCAGTTCGAAACCACAGTCTATTTACACTTGTAGTGTCTGTGGCAAGCAAAGAAAAAAGTTACATGACAGCCGATGCATCTGAAGGAAAACCAAAGACATTACGATTGAGAGTGGCTTTTATAGCCCACTCTGGATTTTCTTGCACCTCTGGTATTGTAAAGGTCAGTCATGAGCCGTATCCAGGTGGGTGTATCTCTTTCTTTTCCTACGAACCTGTTTCCCTCCCACAGGGCATGTTGCATGATTGATGTTAAGATTGCGCTGGGATGTAATTGATATAAAAGGCTTTTGTGAGGATTTCTGACACTGATTTTAATAATACCTGTTAAAATCTAATGGATTCTTTTTTTTTTTATCCTTCTATAGTTTGCTGCTATAGATAATCACTATAAATTTTCTGATTATTATTCTCTGATTTTAGCACAAATCTGATTTTTTTTGAGACAGCTGAAAAGAAATATATATTATTTCAGAAGAGACTTTCTTAGTTAAAGATAAATTAAAAATCACTCAACTGGCTTGATATTCTCTTGCTTTTCCAGTCACCTTTTCCATTATGTACTGGAATAAAGCAACCCAGGATATATTCTAACCTTTAAGTCTGTCTGACTGTTAAAGTGCCAGAAGAAATGCAAGAGAAGGCATAAAAGAATGGCAAAATACTGATTTTTCTCCAATACAGCCCCTCCCCTGCTAAGTCACCCTAGGAAGGTATTGCAGCATGGAAGGCCACGTGACCGTGCTGCTGAAGGGTTGTCTCCTTTGCTCTCAGATGTCTTTGTGTGAAGCGCTCCCGCACAGGCTGTGACATAGATCTGACAGCTCTAAAAGGTGAAGCAGCTGTGGCTTACCTGCTAAGGATGGTAATATAGTCATCCGTTCGGTAACACATCGAGCAGGAAGGGCTGATTACCGTTGGGGTTCAGGAACGTGTTTCTATATGCCTGAATTACATCATCAGAAGATCTCTAAAAGCACTTGTCTGGATTGAGGTTGGAGGATTTTTTTGACATACGCATTCAGATATTAATGTGCATCTTCACATTTTAATTCAAACATCGGGAAACCTTGTAAACACAACCAATCTCAGTGAGATTTTCTCCTTTTATTTTTTATTTCAAAGCTTCAACTAACCTAATTCAGACCTAGAACCTTTTGCTCGTGTGTTAGTGTTGATCACAAGTGTGAACTCCGTTTCCATGTTTATATACTCACAGAAAGTAGTGCAGGCAGGCAGCAGCCAAACAGTCTCTCTGACAGCACCGTCTGTTGTGCTCCGTGGACAAGGGGTAGGTCAACTAGCAAAAGCACAGTGAAGGTTCACTGATACAGGTACGGACAAAGTTCTCTGCGTAGACCCATCTACATCTACAATCTGATGTTTGATATTAGTAAGTAAAAAATCATAAATTATTTCCAAATGATATTATTTGTTAAGCAAATATTTAAAAAAAAAGAAATATTCGTTAGAGAGAATTGTTGCCATTCTTTGTGAGTGCAGTTATAAAGAAAGTGTCTCATGTAGGGAGAAATGGTTGACTCTAGACACTTGTAATGAAAAATAGAGCATTTCAGACCATTAGTAATGAACTTTACTCCATCCCAGTCCTCTGGCAGCTGTTTCAGCTCATTTTTTGGTGATTTTTCTCCAAGTGCGATTATGGCAATACCGAGAAAGCGTGGAGGGAACCTGAACAGGATGAAATGACATAATGCATGAGTCGTGTGGGGCTTAGTTGAACACTTCAATAGCTAGAAAACTGTCTTTTCTCCCTCAAGTCACATCTATTTTGGTTGAAGTTTCAAACTAGTCCTATAGGGTCTTACACATTGCTGAACCTGTGAGTATAGGTTCTACCATAGGAGGATCAGTCCCAGTAGCTGCTGGGACTACAACCTTCTTTTACCTGCTGTAGCTCTGAGCGTGCTCATAAATTCAATTAGGGAGAGCATGTGGCAAAGATTTTTTACATTTTTGCATTGTTTCTTTTGAGATGTCCATTGTGCGATTTGCTGCAGGCTGTCATTTTTGTCTGCCATCCAATGTATGTTGGCAGGAGGGTTGTCTGCTAGCCTTTGTGTCTGGTCACAGCAAAAAATTCATGCATCTCAGCCAGACCATTTTGTTTTTCCTTTAGAATTAAAAGCATATGAAACAGATGCAGCTTAGTAAGTTGGTTTTTTTCTTTTTTTTATAAATAACATTTAAATAACTTAGAACAATAAAGTTCAAATACAACTTAAAATAAAGTTTAATGCTGTAACAACAGAAAAAGCATGTATAAGGATGGAAAAACAATACTGAAAGCTGTATGCCCTAACAGGAATTATACAAAAGATAGGATATATTACATAAAAAACCTTAATATGTCTGAATTTTTGCTTCATCGTTATATAAAATGTTAATTTGTGAGAAGTGAGATGAAGTACATTATTTATTCCTATTCTTATTTTACATACACTATTTGAAACATCTTTTAGAGCAGCATTAGGTATTTGTTTCATTAATAGATAGGAACATTTTGTAGTAGAGTAAACTTAATTTTTCCAAACTAACTCTTTTATCTGAATACAACAATAAACATTTACAAGATTATATATTTTTTTCTGATCATATAGTTTATGTATAGGATATCAGTTTCTTGGGGGAAGTATTTAAAATACTGCTCAGCCTCCACATTTACTATTGACTTGATAATCTGACAACTCATTCCAGCAGCCTTAAAGTCTGACATATTTTACACAACATTATCATCTGCTTATTATTATTATAGCAGCCATATTTAAGAAGCAGATAGGTTTTTTAAATAAAATATTATCAGATAATCAAGTCATGACTTATTCTTCAGGGTAAATTAATTTAAGAAACTACCCAGTTACAATGACTACGATAACGATTGTACAACTCTTTAGAATTTTTTACAACTTTTAGTTAGTAAATCTGGTTTTGTGTATATTTTCAAATCTTTTTCATGTAGTCTCTTAAAAATAAACATAAATGCGCAAGTCCAGCTTGTTCAGTTTCTCAGTAGTATTCCAGCCTCTCTCGGTATCTTCTCAAATAGTCTTCTTAAAAATAATCTTCCCGCTGGAACTAGTTCTTTATAGATCATCTGTGATTAGGATATTGCCAGAGGAAGAAAGTGGGATGCTCTGTGTTCTTTCTTTGTTTTTTTACCTTTCATGGGGACCCCTTTGTGGTTTAATGTAACAAACATCTCCTTTCCTTTGTGTGTCCATTTTGCAGAAGCATATGTATTATAGTGATTTTCTTCAATCAGTTCTATGAAGTTGCAGTCCTCATTGCATACTTTCTGTTGAGAGCAAATAATAAAATAGAGTAAAATAGATACAAGTGGGTTTTAAAATAGTCAGATTAAGGAAGATGGGAGAAGAATATGCATTATGAACACCACGTGTTATTAATACTTTAATAAATAAATTTGACTTCTGAAATGGGAGTATTGAATATTTTAGCTTTGTCCATTCCCCCTTAGTAGTCCACATTTTTAAAAATTATGTAAGCTGTGATCACTGAACTTACTGAATGAACATAGACGTTTAGTATGGGATGTATGGGATAAGTACAGGATACATTTTGATTTGCGAGGAATCTATTTTAAATGAACTATGCAGATGCTACATCTAAAAATAAGTGTCTTTACGGTTGTACATGATGACTGTACACACAACGGAAGTTTGCATCCATACCTTTCCATAGAGTCTTCCTGACTTGTTCATTGCCAGAAAGTATTCACTTTCCACTCCTTTGATTGCCACTATTCCAACTGCCACTGTTCGGATTTCTAGAATACCTGCAAAGGCACACAGTAAGGGCTGTGAAATGCTTGTTTGTTCTCTACTTAACTTAGGAGGTTTAGTAAAACTGGTATCCTGTAATACTTCTGTGTTTATTGCAAATCTGCAGCAAGCATTCTTAGGAAACAGAAAAATTTTGTATTTAGTTATGTGAAGAGAGGACTAGACTTTGAAAATCGTCTCTGTGTGATCATGTCTGCCCGCAGCCGCTTAAAAATCTGTATGGTGAAAATTTTAAAGAATATACTGAAGGTGCCATCCTAGTAAAAGTAATTTTTGTATTTTCAAAGAACCAGCATATCTTACAGTTTATCAGGCTCAGGGTTTCATTTGGAAGAATTACATACATAGCCATGAAGGTTCACAGAATTTGTGTAAAGCCTTTATTTTGAAGACTTGTGTAGCAGTGCCATCTCCTTGAAAGA
>NW_010267438.1:17370-24262 GCF_000690775.1 Eurypyga helias
TAAACTTTAGAACTTGCGAGTGATAGAAAACAGACCACAGTGTCTTAAATAAGATAAAGTATTTGTTTGACCTCTGTATGCTTTTATGACTGATCGGACCTGTAAAGATACGTGTATTTGAAAATCATTTAAAGCTGCTCTGAGAACGTATTTACTCAAAACCAGCAAACATTTAGAGTTGTTTTCTATGAATTACTTTATTTTCACTGCACTGGTGTATCTGCAATAGCTTTCTGTAGTCACTATGATCCATTTAAGTTACCAGCAACATAAAAACATGTTCTTATGTTCATGAAAAACAGGAACAACTGAGCAAAGGCAGGAGGATGGTGCAGGTTATTAAGGAACATCAGGTTGTTTTCAAGTTTAAATATTATTATTGCTGTTTGAAGCAATAGTTTAGGGTTATAGTTCTGAGTTTGAGCCATTTCCTACCAGACTGAGTCACCTACAGACCAGTGTGCAGTAGCATCTGTAGTGTGACTCCTTCTGCAATATGGGGTCTTTCAAAGCCAGCCAACTCTAGACAAACTCCAATAGCTAAGCACGGGGGAGGGAAGTGAGGGAGGGAGAGACAAGCTTGTTAGATTGTCACCTGAAAGATGACCTTCCTCTAGAACAAAACATTTCCTTTTTTCTCTTTCAAGTTTGTATTGACTCCTGACAGCCACCACACGTGGTAATATATTTCATTAATGAGGTTTTTTAGAATGTCGTGAAATATCTATGATACTTCTCCTTCCTTATACTTTTAAAAAGATCCTGATATCCTTTGCTTTCTTCACTGTTTTTCTGATTTGCTTTCATCCTTGAAATTACTGAAGTTTCAGTCCGAGTCTGTATTGCTTCCTTTTTTTCTTCCTCTTTTCCCTACCAGTAGATCAGTTGCCTCTCCCCATGGTGTGTGCCCTGCCGGGTGTTTGTCGCCCAACACACACACTTCTCTGTAATGCTAAGCCAGTTTGAAGGAAAGCTTTTAGACTTCTTTGTCAAGCTCCTCACTGCTGCAGGCCTAGCAACAATTCTTACGGAGGGTGATTTCTAACTGGAACTTACAAAAATTGTATTAACTTTCGTTTAAATTTCACTTTAGAAAAACCACAGTGAGACTGAAAAACAGATGAACATCTGCATCTAGCCAAACAAAGAACATAACAGTGGAAGGGATCTCTGGGTCATCAAGTCCAGTGCTCTGCTAGCCTGGGAATTGCATCAGATAATTCTCTTTTCATAAACTTTGCCAATACTAAATTGGAGTTGTTATTTCTTTGCCCCCAGTGTTTCCGCCGAAGGCTGTTCCAGAGTTTGATTTATTTTAATGGCTAGAGACTCTGCAGTAATTTGCAATCTGCATTTTTTCAGCGACAGCTTATATCCATGTGTTCTTTTGCCTGTGCTGGCTGTGGGCTTAAGGAGAATTTTTTTTTTTTAAATCTCTTTGCGTTTTCTATTTATACGGAATTAAAAAAAATGAAAGGTTTAAATGACTTTTTAAAACAAGTCATGCTAATAGGAATTGAGACTTCCTTGAGTAAGCTGATGTTGGCTGAAGTTACAGTAGTAAGAAATACCACTACTTTCACAAGGAAATGCCAAAAGCTTTTGTCCGAGGCGATATTATTATTTGAATTTTTACATTATTTTTTAGTTTTTTTTTTTTTTCTGAAAAAAACAGAAAAAGTTTTCAGTGACATTCATAGCAACTTGTAGGCATTGTTTTATTTTACTTTTGGGTACTCGTTTTGCTGCTTCATACTCAGCTGAGACATAAATGTCTTTCATGTGGAAACTTTACACTATCCATATGGTATAAGATAGAAATTGGGGATATAAAACTATTTTATAAGCCTCCTGTATAGCAAATCTGAATGACAAAGTGTTATTTATCAGAGATAGAGTCTACTTACAATTTACAAGGACACTCTGTGTGATAGATTTATTGCATTCAGAGCTTAACATTTTTTTAATCTTACTTGTTAAAATCTCGTGCATAAAAAGACATAATTTGAGAATTATAAGTTGGTAGGTATATTCAGTACTATTTGCTGTATTATTATGTGCTTTTAAGCAGTTATGTACCCCCAGAATTAGGGCTAGCTCTCCTATAAATCACATTTGACCCTGACTCGGAGGTGATACGGAATGGAAGGAATGTTTCAGGACTTTGAGCAGCACTTTTCTAAAGATACTCTGTCTGTGCATCTCCATAAAGTTTAGTGAGGGAACAACGCATGAACTCTGCAATAACTATGTCACGTTAAAAATGTTGTAGCATTATCAATGCTAAAAAGACCACAGAGAGTTCCATGGCAATAGAGCTTGTGTATTCCTAATTCTTTGCTCAGAGCATCTCTGTCAGGATGAAATGGCCCATCATCAACTGCATGCACGTTTCTCTGTTCCCAGTTCTAGATCATGTCTCATCTGTTCTGATGTGTCTTAGCGTATCCCCAGAGGAGGAAAAAAGCATGTATTTTTGCCTTTTCAGAAAAAAATTCATGTGATATAGGTGTCTGAGGCAGCATCTCACATGCACTTTTGTATGTGATGTGCAAGTGATACATTGCTGAGTTCCTCTCTGTTTTAAGGCATATGACAAGTTCCTTTAGCGATAGGGCAGCATACTGTAAGCTCCATTTTCTTCCTCTGGAAGCTGTGCCTCAGGAATTCTGCTCATTTTAGAAATGTTGCAATTCAGAAATTGCTGCAATTCATTGCATTTTTTTTTTCTTTAAATAAATCATTTAGGAAATGGAAACACGATTTTTAGCTGACTGGGAAAAGTAAGCCTTTATTTACTGTGTAGTTAGAACTATAATAGCTGACTTTTAGCTGAGAATTTGATTTATGATCTTTCAGTATATAGTCTTTTGTATGTCCTTTATGTGCAGAAACTATGGAAAGGGACTATGAAGGTTGAGAAGTCATTCACTGAAAGTCTGTTAGTTTATTGGTGTCAGCACTGCAGTCGTATCACATGCAACTTAGTTTTACTGGATACGTAAATTTGGATACTTAAATTTAGTATCCAGTATTAGAGGTCTCTCACAGACCAGGAAGAATGATTTTTGAGTTATATTCCATTTAATACAGAAGGAGATTTCAGTACTTTAGCTGTTTTACAAGGTGCTTCTGAACACCCAAGGTTTATAAGGTGAGCAGTTTTTTCCTGCAGACCTATTATGCACTGTTTAATTCTCAAAGCACAATTTCTTTGATGAACAGGCTAATGGAATCTTTAGTGCTCATAAACAACATTATCTCACAGTGACATTGTCTAAATTACTTCTCTATTTTTTTAATACTCAGCTTAATATATGAACACTCAACACAAACTTTGAGATTAAAGAAAACGTGGACAATGGAAATCACTGCTTCTTCCAATTATAACTTTATAACTTATATTTAAATATAAAATTTATCTTTTTTATTATATCATCATTATAGCACCAAAGCAGGACATTCCTAAAGGATACACCATAGAATAAAATAATAAATCCTTACATACAATACTGAAAGTAAATAGTGTTTTCCCCTCTGTGTTTCATGTCCTTTCAGTATCCCTATTAAGTCAAGATATCACGTTGTATCACACTGTATGACATGATAGTCGTATTGCTCTGTCTTCATTTTGTGTGTGTTCCTGGTACTCAGTCACTGTAAGAGACGTTACCTAATGGCAAATAGACACTGGGACGTGTTGTTGCAGATAGGAACCTAATCCATCCTGAGGTGTCAAGGGGTAATAAAACTGTTCAACCACAATTTTGGCCAACTGCAGATATTTCCTGTTTCTTCTATACTTTCTGTTGTCATCTGCTACTGGCGACTCTTGCCAGCAGGATGCTGGTCTAAATTGAATTTGGATCTGAGCTGATACAGTTATCCTTATGCTTTTAGCATATATGATTTCTTACACAGTTGTGACTGTTACGTTCAGCCAAGTCTGTGATTGTGATCTTTTAGTGTGTTTATTTGTGTGAGTTTTTTTAAACCAAACCAAAACAAAAAAACTCTTCTTTCCTGTTTGCTTTTATTTTGCCATTCTGCATCATTGCAATGTCTTTAATAAGGCTAGCCAGGAACAACATTTGGTGTACTGGAAAGTAACCCAATAATCTGATTTTTCTATAAATGCAGGAAGAGCTTTGCTCCTGAGTAACTGATGGTGTTAAAATCAACAACAAAACAGTAATACACTCTAAAGATCAGCTTTATAAGGATGGTAACCTGAGTTAAGCAAAACTCAGGAAGCTAAAAAGTGTCTTGTCTAGTATTCCATTTTTGCCTGCTGCTATCTGTAGAAAAATGGAAATAGAAGTAAATCTGCTATGTTGTGGTCCATTTCATACATAAAGGCAAAAATTCTGCCCTCATTAAAGTGAATAGTAAGATTTCAGCTAACTCAGTAGAGCCAGGATTTTATCCCTAAGGTAGTTCCTTCAGTGAGGCAGGAGAGGTATAGTAAGCTAAAACCTTTGCAGAAAAAACACTCACAGAAATAGAGAAAAACAGGCACATGTGAGATTTGTCTGTGCCAGTTTCTCCGTGTCGGTTTATGTAGCACCAGATACTTCAGACAAATTATAAAGAACTAAAATCCGCAGTCAGAAAAGTCTACTGCAGACAACCTCCTTGGTCTATTTAGTATACCATTCCTTGTGTTACATTAGCAAGTCCATTGTTACATGCTTCCTTTTCAAGTATAAACTTCTAATCCTTGCAATCTCTATTTCTGAAAAGTAAAAAGTCACCAAGGTAGGATGGGAAAGAGAAAATTCTTTTATGTAGATTGTTCCATTTAAATACTCTTTCAAAACTCTAATAACCAAAATTACTTGAAAGACATGCTTAAATTGTTAAGATGCTGATGATTAGAAATTCAGAAGGCCAAATTTCAACAAGGTTTTAAATATCCTTGGTTTAAAAATGAGTGTAAACTGTTTTTCAGTTACTTTATCTAAAGCATCCGCATGAAAGTTCAGAAGAGGTTTAAGAGAAGACTTGAATATACCACAGAGTAACTGGGAAAGAAATCAGGTTAAAGCCAGAAAGAGGAAAAAAAAAGAGGAAAATGGGCATACAAAATTGAAAACAACTGTAATTTCTATAGAATCAGCATGAAATTCCAAACAATTTTACATGGTTGTATGGTCAGTGTATCAAATGTAGCTTAAAATTCCTGTAGTGAATGAAGTTTCCTACAGAGCTGAAATTCTGTCTGGCGTACGTGAAAGACACTCAGCTGAGATGGGCTATAGTTTCTGTTTAGAAGATGACTACGGATGCTGGCAGCAGTTTTTTGAACCAGTTGGTGCAAATTAAATAACAGACAGTTGAATCAAATCCAGTAGAAAAAAACTCCAAAGAAACAAAACAACCTTTTAGGTTGACATGACAGTTTTAGTGGGTGCCACATATATTGGCTTTTAGAGACAATTTTCATAATAAATGAGGTGAGTTGCCTGGCATTCTGGTCTAGAATGACAGTTGCTCAGTGCTTTACAAGTAGACACTTATGTCTGGACTTGTTCCATGACTGTGGCCTGGAAGACAGGACAGTGCCTTAGGCTGGAAACTGATATAGAAAAATTGGCATTTAGCTACATCATCGATACAAAACTGAGCATTCTCATGTGAGATAATTCTTTCCTGGCAAGTAGTATTTGATAATTTTGTTTAAAATCACCTGAAATTACATATCCTTTTCTGATTTAATGAATATTTTTCACATTTAAATTTTCATCTTTTTATTTGTTAAACTTTTTTTTGCTTTTACAACACAATAATAATGTGACATTTTATTTGTTTTAACAAATCTCTGCTTTTACTGCTACACAATTACTACAGATTATGTTAAACTAATTTTAACAGTATGCAACCATAGCTGAATTGACAGTTTCTTGTGTTTTCCCATTATATCCTCAAATAACAATATCCTACCTACAACGAAGTCATGAGAGTCATGCGATTTAGCAAAATTGGGGCATTTTGTCTTTAATCATTTTACAGCCGAGAAGCTGAAAGAGCAATTGCAATTCTTGCTCCCGCAAGCCATAAAGAAACCAGGAACTGCGACACGTTACTGAAGGCCCAGTCGGTTGTAACAACTTGCCCAGTGGCTCTTCAGAAGAGAAGAGAGAGCAGAACCACCGAGCCAGATACCTTTTCACATGCCAGTGAACTGCCCCGATGTGTCAGGTGATAAGATTGTTCAGGAAGATTTGGGAAGGGGTTTTAAGTACACGTTGGGCTCAGTCCCTCATCAGCTGGCTCTTTCTGCAAATATTCCATATGCTGCTGATATCCCCTCAATCTCTCACGTTTCTGGTCACTGCTCCTCGTCTTGCTAGTATCAGAGTTTCTGTAAACATAATTCGAAGAGGAGTTTTGGCATCTGTTACATTTTTCAGCATGGCCAACAGCGATTTCATCTCACTGTTTTTCTGTTCTGTCAGGAACATGTTATGAGAAAATGTTTAAGGGTAAGATGGAAAGTGCTAATAGACCTCTGTAGTCTAAATGCTGGAAAGAAGGGAAGAGGGAGAAAAGGAAGAGTATGGAAAGAGAAGCAAAAGCGAATGTCCAGAAGCTAGTTATTATTTTACATTCTTATGATTTCCTTTTTAAAAAATAGCTAACAGATAATATATCTAAAGCTGATTTAAAAAATATTCTACATGCTTTACACTACCAAATTTATTGTGGGGTCTACAGCCCTTTATTTCTTGTGGCCTTTCTGTGCACTGAGGTTGAAAGCAGCCTTTGCTGAATTTTAGGGGCAGGAAGGCTGGCACTGACAGTTGAGCATGTGTGAGGAACGTGCTTGTGAAACACCCTTTCCTAAGCAGAATTGTCTTAAGATAAAGTATGTGGACTATCAAAGAGGGAA
>NW_010267438.1:24293-31452 GCF_000690775.1 Eurypyga helias
AAAAGACTTGGATGGAGAATAAGTCAAAACAAAATGAAACTTCTAAATTTCACTAACTTGTGTTTCTAATTAATTAAATTTGGGTCACATTTTTTTGAATTCAGGTGACCTTTGCAGATGCTTCAAGGCCAAGAAAAATGTTCTTGTCATTGCTTGCAAGACAGTGCTTAATGGTATATAATGTAATTTGTTCTTTTCTTCTGGGACTTAGTAAGTTAATGTTTGTGCCTCTTAAAGCAAGAAGATACAAACCAGGATGATCAATCATACAGTATTTTGGAAAACTTTCCTGGTGCTATTAGTGTGTGCGTGCATTCAGTGAGCCAGCACAGTAAATACATCCATTAGCTGGCTTATTGCACTCAAAGTGTTTTTCCAGAAGAGTCTATCGGTAATTGTTTTCTGAAAGTAAATGAATACTTTCGCTGGATAGTTTTTAAGTCATTACTTTCAGGAAACATTACCCCTTTCTCTTTTTAAAAAGATTGTGAAATATTTGTTTGTGCTGAAGTTGTTTTGTTTCTAATATTTTAAAATGGATGTGTCTTAAATTTCATTTTTATGTAGAGCAATTTGTGTGCTCATTCCCTCTCAAGTATAAAATCTAATGGTAAAAAAATTACTGCAAATAAAGGTATTAGTTTAAGAGACATTATAATGTGATTTAAATTGTTTTTTACCCTTCCCCATTACTAAATTGCAATTGATAGAAAGAAGAATTTGCATTTGTGTTTTTTACTCTCCTTAGCGAGAGAGTGGAAGAGTTTCCCAGACGGTCCCTCATAGAACTTAGGTTTACAAGCTTTGTAAGTAGAAATAGCTATACAAGTATATGTTGCAATGGTTGTCAGAGCAGAGATGAGATTGTCTCCACCCCAAGAATTTTCTGTCTGTCAGTATGATTTTAATAAAGAATTAACTAGGGTAACAGAAAACAAGCCTGTGCATACATCACTATCACTTTCATTTTTCAACTGTCATTTATTTGCTTCTCCTTTTGATACTCAGAATTTGGATTTATGGCATAAACACATATAAGATACATTGGTTTTTATGACACGGACCAATATGAAAGGCTAAAAGAGCTCTTACTTAGCGGCTTTCTGCTGTATCTCTGTGTGCATTTGCTGTGCATGTGTAGACTATCTGAAGCACTCTAGATAGAAATATGACTGTAAAAGTGATCTGCACATAAACAATGGATCTGTCAAGGATTTTCAGTAGAACAGTTGAAGCTACTGCTTCAGTGAGGTGCCAGACATCTGGATATCATGGACAAATATTCCAAGCACTCAAAACTCCTGGTTTAGTCCTGTGTGTAATTTCCAAGCAGGAAAGATTGTAGTTGTCTGTGGAAACATGATTAACGGTAGAGAGAAATTCCTTGAGGACTTGATGCAGTTGTTCAAGCATCCTCAAGCAGCAAAATTTCCTCATAAGATTAGTCCGTGTGCAGAACGTGTTTGATTAAGCATAAGTAGCTGATGTTTAATTAACTTTTTGCAATTTGTTGGGCACAAAACCAGTAGGCGTACTGGTTTAAATCAACCAATTGCTAAACAAAAGTCCATCAAAGTATTTTTTGTAGTTCAGTGGATGTTCATTTGCGGATCATTGTAAAGATTCTTTAGTTGACACTACATTATCCATACATTTCTCCGCCTTTTGCCAATCCTACAAACTGACCAAGACATGCATTGCTAGATAGAACTACTTTATAGTAAACCACTGTCCTGGTGGTGTTCAACAGTTGACAGGTAAGTTATGGAATTTGAGCCTTGTCAACGTTTCCGAAAGAAACTGAGAACTTGATAGCTCTGTCGAGATAGTATAAAAGATGCAAGATGAGAACCAAACAGAAGAGAAAAGATACAACAGGGAACTAAAATGACTGTTTAGAAATGCTGTTATTTTACTTACAAGATCTGTTCTTTGCATGTGTACTTGGACTTGGGGGTGTTTACCTTTATGACAGAAAAGGAAGGAGTAAGCTGAGTTCCACTCTGAAGTCTGCATTGTTCAAAGTATTTACACAGTTTCACATGCATCACTAAATGTATAATCTCGCCTTCTGGATATGTATGACTGGTACCACCGCATGAAAAGTCTGGCTGGAATTTCCAGATTCGTGCTTAGGAAATACACCTTCCTTTTTACTTACAAACTTACCACATCTGATCTGCAGTGGGAATACTAAAAGCCATAACATCTATTCTAGTTACCTCTCATGGTGAATAAATGTAAAGCAGTGTTCATCAGTTTACAACACCCAGAAAAGCTTACCTCCCCTAATTACTGTAATGAGGATTTCAGTGACCACACTGCAACCAGTTGTTGTATTGCTGAAGAGAAAGAGCTTAGAATTTCTGAGTATTTTTCCTTACTGTACAACCTGTTTAGCCTCAATTTTATATAACTCTCTGCTAATGCTGGTGAGTTAGATAGGTTTGTAAATCAAATGCTTCATTCTTCATCGAAAATGGTAGCATAGTAAGAATTGGTCTGGGATGGTCTGACTCTAAATTGCCTTCTCTCCTTCTGTGCATGCCTCTTTGGACCACTGTCATTCCAATATTTCTCTTGATTTGATCTTCAGAACCAGAAGGGAGTGACATTTTTCACCAAATTAGATTGTAAAACTGTGGGACTTTTCAATTTAGAGGCCTGACGTGTGAATAGCAGTATATAGTAATGCCAGAATAACACGGTGCCCCAGGCAGTCGCCTGTGAATTTCTCATTAAACGTATTAGAACCCTTCACTTTGCTGATCTCCACTGTGCATTTCATACAAATGTTTTCTTGATCAGGCTCTTATTCAGCACGTAGTCATTTCTCATTTTGCAGGAAACTACATTTCCTTGCAATAAAAAGTGCCTTGGAGCTAAACATATGGTTATAATGCAAAATAATATTATTTTTAAGAATTAATAGTGTCATGTAAAATCCAAGTCTTAATCCTCAGTCTGAAAAAGAATCTCTTATTACAGCATTTAATAATTTACTGATATTAAAATTGGGAAAAAAGGGTGGAATGACTGTTTACAAAATATAATTGTTTCCAAGCAGTAAGAAAATGAATGATTTAACAGTTTGGAGCTAAACTTGTAAAACAAATAATTTTCCCCACAGCTCAGAAGAAGGATATTTCTAGTATTTAAATCTTTTGTGCCAATTTCACTAGAATAAATAATCTTTTCCAGCTTGGCAGACTTTTAGAATCTAGTTTCAAAATAGCAAATGTAAACCACTGATAACTAACCTTTTCATGGCAAAATGAAATGCAGCTATTGAGTGGTGCAAAACCTCCCAAATTCAGAATTTCAGTGCCTACAGCTATTTTGTTTATCTGAAACTTAGATAATTCCACATAGGAGCCGAGCCTCCGGTCTCTCCAAATTCTTCCATAATGCAAAAGCAGTTAAATATTTTCATTTGTTCTTTGATATTTGTTACTATGCTGTTTTGTCTTTTCATCTAGTAAAGAGCTGCTGGTTTGGTGCCTTGCCCCAGCATCAGTGCTGATTACATTCCCTTCCCGCTTCCCTGGGTAGAATTAGTGATCACAGTTGACATAAAGTTAGTCATGTCATTTCTGTGGAAGACTTTTTCTTCTGTTTTCCAAAGGAAACCAGGAGTGCATATTCCTCTAGCTTTGCTGTGTATAAGAAATTGAATGATTCATTATCTGAATTGAATTCTGAAGACCTTTGGTTCCGGGTGGATTTTATGTGCATTATCACCCGCATAAGGTGCTGCAGGCCGTTGTGGAAATGGCATAAATAGAATGTGGCGCTCTGTGCTGAACATGTTCAGTTAAAGGTGGCAAAAATCCATGACAAAACCTGTTCTCTTTTATTTGAAGTCTCCTTCAACCTCCAGGTCTGTTTTGTTCTGCATACTGTACTGTCTCCAGCCATTCCTGTGGCAGTTTTTCTGGTCCTTGAAACAGGCTTGGCAGAAGGAATAGCAGAGCTGTATTCTGGGGACAGACTGAATTTAAGAACTGCCGTCCTGTTCTTTCAGGATAATTTAGAATTTAATGTTGTTAAAAAACATTACTGAAAGCTGTGATTAAATGCTCATTTGTTCAGAAAGTGGATGCAGAAGAAAGGTGGCTGCACCATTCCGGAGCTTGAATGTATACTCAGGGGCCTCTGACAGAGGAGCAAATAGTTTTAAATGGTTTGAAATTTTGGACAGTAAAATTTTGTTTCGCACGGTTAAGAGAGCATTTCATTCATAAACACTGCAGTTCCTGTGGCATGAGATAGATATATTTTCCCACTCCAGGCACTTCTGTAAAATGTAGGGCAAGCACTACCCAACTGAAAACGCTTTTGTTTGATTCCAAATCAGGTCTGCTACTTGGTGCAGGAACACCTGAAGCCAGACATCTAAATTTATCAATTACAGCGTCTACAAGAACACAAGCAGACAGTACACAATTCCTATCGAGGTACAAAATGCACGAAGCTACTAATAAAACCATACTAACCCCTTGCTGCACCGCAGAGCAGGAATTGATAGAAACCATCTGGCTCACCCTTTCTGCCTTCAAAACACTACTGGACATATATTTATATGATATGGTCTCTCAAATTGTTCTGGTTTGCTGCCGACAAATAATTTAAATTTAGTTGAACTTTCAAAATATATATTAGACCAAACACTGAAATATAAACTAATAGAAGGAGAAAACTAAAACCTCCTCAAAATCAATCTAATCATTAATCCAATTCTGATAAATAAATTAGGTATTTTATACCTGACGTTTCTCTTATTTTGCTCAGTGTATGGCCAGAGTGTGTCAGTTATCCAACAATCCTTTTTTTCCCAAATACCTTAATAATTCCTTGTCTTAATTTTCCCCAATGCCATTTAATTCTAGTTACACACTGCTTTTGCCAGTCTAAAAATTGTGTCTAAGATGAAAGCTGGCTTTAGGGAATTCAGTAGAATATTTGCTGTTACACACAAGGCAGCACTTTGAAACCTCTGTCTTTGTTTACAAGATGGGATATTTCAAACCATGTTACTGTCATCCAGTTAATCTTTGGTTGTCTTCTGGCTTTAGAATTCCATATTAAAACTGAGAAGTAGAGCAGCAGCAGCAGCAGTGGAGAAAATTGTTCCTCTGATTCAGGACCATTTACTATTACCAGAGCAAATATGCTGGGGGACCTGTCGCCACATTTCTCTTTTATTTGGTATGTATTTGTGCGATTTTTCATCTTCCTTTTTAAATTCAGCTGAATTATCCTGTTTGAAAAATCGTTCAGTTTTGATTCAAACACTAGGATTTAGAGGGAATCACCTGTCAGTGATTTTGAGTCTGATGATACAAGTATTTGTGCACACACTTACTTTTGCCAATGTGCATGGTAGCAGGAAGTCAGTGAGAAAACTATTGCAACTGATGTCATCTAAATATTTTCTGGAGTCCACAGCCTTTCTGGGATTTCCTTTTCTCAAGTGTTACATAGTAGTGTCCTAGGTTTTTAGTGGAAGTCACTTGTACCCTAAAAGTAGAAAGGACTGTAGAACTAAGGGCTGCACACCTGCCAGTATGCTGTGATGGGATAATAGGATGTTATCAGTCATCAGTCAGAGCTAAAATGTAAAAAAATCATGGAATAAAGCCAACTACTGAAGAGTTAACAGATCTTAGGATTAGCTAAATTACATGAAAAGTTTCTCTAAACTTTTTTTATCAGCTTTTGCACATTTTTATTATGTTTCCCATCGGTTTTGTTCTAATTTTTATATCCCCATGTGTGAATCAGTGCAGTTATGTTTATTTCAATTAAATTATCGTTGTTTATATCAGTTAAAGGTGTATAAAGGGAACATATAAAAGGGAAACTATGAAATTAGAAATCTGCCTTGCTTTGGTATCCACTGTTCTTTTGCATTATCACCAATAACCCCACCTACAGGCTAGTTTGAAAGGAGGATTTTCATATATATCTAACGCTGCCAAACTCTGGTTACTGAGACGTTGTTAAAGACCTAGCCATTAGTGACTTGGAAGATCAAGTCTTTTAAAAAGATTCTTTAAACATTTTGATGGAAATTGCCCTAAAACAATTAAATAATTTTAAAACGTTTGTACAATCCATGTGCCGTAACAGTCATCTCTCGGTTAATTAGAGGAAAGTATTTGAAATGTGATAGGAACAACATCACTCCCTTTTCATGCTAAGGAAAGTTTCTGTGGCCCTGAACTGCAGCAGGAAGGATGCGAGCTCTCCTGTGCCTGTAAACCGCAGTAATTCGTCTTCTTGGCTCGCAGAGCACCCAGGTACTATTGTATCACTATGTGGTGACTGTTTCTGATAAAGTTATCTGTGACCAGTCTGCTGAAGTATTTAATATCTTAAATTCAGATCCATCCTGGCAGCCATATTATTATATTGGCAGGATTCCAAATTTCCATCTCTGACAGTCAACAACCTGTTTGACAGACCACAGCGCAGTGCACTGGAATAAGCATAAAGACATACTTTTCTCTTGATCTCGGGACAAATGGAAGATTTCATACCCCTCAAGCATTCGATAAAGCTTCAGACAGGGCCCTTTGGGAATGCCTTACTTTTCAATTTCTCTGCTACAATTCACATCATTCCTATTTTGCTTTCGTACCTATTGATGTCATGAAGTTTTGATGAGCTCCGTAGAAGTAATACATAAGCAATCTGTAGCAGAATATACGGACCCCTTTAAAATCTGGGAAACAGCTGGTCTGTGATTTGGGGATGTTTGAAAACATGCATGTCGGCTAATGAGCTTAACCAAGGGCCTTGCGCCAGTGGGGAAGAGTCAAACATTCTCTGTAAGGAAACAGTAACGTGGTAGAGGTTTCTTCCATAGGTTCATAGGGCAAGAGGATGCAGAAAAGGTTAGTGGTTTTTAATGTTAGACTGTGAGCTGGGTAGCAGAAGCTGTATGTGAAAATAGAGGGTTTGCAGCACTTGCATTTTTGTTTTGTGGAGGATTTGCATTAAGCCTGTATAGTTTTGTGATTGGCAGACTCAGTCTGCAGGCTTTTCTGATTCTGCGTTGTATTTATGATCATTTCTACTCTTTGCGGTACTGTTGTCTCCTAGTGTTTGTAACATAAACAAAAATAGGAAAGTTACTGTGTAAGACTGAACTCAG